>NC_064817.1:96465059-96584942 GCF_023721935.1 Panthera uncia
TTTCTCTCATATATATATATGAGAGAATATATATATATATTATTGTAGCTATTTATTTCTGGGAAACTAAATACCCCAGAGTTTCCCAGAAATAAATAGCTGCAATAATACAATAATATTTTTCAATGTTTACACATCTAATTGGCATGGGTGCTACAAACATGAGGCCTTGCTCAGGCCTGTCTTGTTCTTAGGCAACAATAACAGTAGGCTGGGGTGCATATATGAATCCTCACAAGCCCTGGCAGTCCTTCTTTTTTTTTTTTTTTAATTTTTTTTTTAACGTTTATTGATTTTTGAGACAGAGAGAGACAGAGCATGAACGGGGGAGGGTCAGAGAGAGAGGGAGACACAGAATCTGAAACAGGCTCTAGGCTCTGAGCTGTCAGCACAGAGCCCGACGTGGGGCTCGAACTCACGGACCTCGAGATCATAACCTGAGCCGAAGTCGGACGCTTAACCGGCTGAGCCACCCAGGCGCCCCCCTGGCAGTCCTTCTTAAGAGCTTTCTTCCTAGGCAGAACTGAGCATTTGCAATGCCAATGACATGAGTATGTTATTGTTAGAAGTAACATTTCTATGGATTTCTGGGAAATCCATACTAATTAATCTTCTAAAATGTTATGGATTCATAGCAATATACAAACTACAAAAGCACATGAGCCCGAAGTAGAATAGATGAATCTCAAATTATGAACCAGGGGTGATACTGGTGGTAAGAATTAGCAACACATCATAATAACTGGTGTTCAAATGTCAAATCCTTAGCCCAGCACTGTCCTTTACTTTCTCCCAAGGTGAAGGTCAAAGGGTATTTCTTTGCCCTGGAAGAAAACAAGATGAAGGACTACTTCACAAACAATATTTTCCCCAGATGAAAAATGTTTGAAGTGAGAGTGCCATTAAAATTAGAGTACCATTAAGTTGAGATTTGTGCAGTGGAAAAAAATCACATCACTGCACTTAGGACCAGAATTTAAGTGTTTGGTTTATTTGTTTAGAAGCTTCATAAGGAAGTGATGCTAGAATTTAACATTAACTAATATTACTGATAAAATTTTCAGATAAGAGCTTGAAACAACTCAAATGAAAAAGTTTCTATTTAAAAGCTCATGGGGGTGGGACAATTTCCTAACCATAGTTGATTAATCATAATCTCTTCCTAAAATCCAACTATAATTATAGTAAACAAATTTTAAAAATAGATAAAGTCCCAGGAACAGAGGAAAAAAAGAAACAGTGGGCTAGAGATCTTAATGAAATTTTTGAAGACCAAAAGTATATGAGAGTGAGGTAATTAATTTAGCAGAGCATGTTACAATCTAAGAACCTACAAAGAGAGATTATATTCTTTAGAGGAAAATCAGTTTTCCCTATAGAACAAAGGAAATGTCATGTCTTGGAGGCACCAGGTACCACAAAAGGCAGGAATGTGCAAAGGAGAGGAAACAATGAGATTTGTTCAAAGTCTTTTTACTGAGCAGTTGGACCTCCATGTCCCAAACCTCTACCCTGAGCAGCCAAGTCACTATCCTCCCTCATAAAGGAGACAAGAGGTTTATTATTTTTTTTAAGATACTGAAGCTGAGAGGCTTTGAATGTGGTACCACCAGACAGGAGTGGGGCGTAAGGCTGAAAACAGGGAAATTAAGTGAAAGTCTACCTTCCTACTGAATAGTGAAATCTGAGTACAGAAAACGGAAGTTGAATTTAATTCCCCAAGAATGGCTGAGTAAATCTCTGAGGAAGAAGCAATCAAGAAGGAACCTTGTACCCAGGAGTACTACCTTTTATTTTTTTTTTATTCCAAGATTTTATTTAAATTCAAATTAGTTAACATGTAGTATAGTATTGGTTTCAGGAGTAGAACCCAGTGATTTATCACTTACATATAACACCCAGTGCTCATCACAAGTGCCCTCCTTAATCCCCATCACCCACTTAGCCCATCCCCCCACCCACCTCTCCTCCAGCAACCCTTAGTTTGTTCTCTATTGTTAAGAGTCTTTCATGGTTTGCCTCCCTCTCTGTTTTTATCTTATTTTTCCTTTCCTTCCCTTATGTTCATCTGTTTTGTTTCTTTTTTTTTTAATTTTTTTTACTGTTTATTTCTTTTTGAAAGACAGAGAGTGTGAGTGGGAGGAGAGGCAGAGAGAGAGGGAGACACAGAATCTGAAGCAGGCTCCAGGCTCTGAGCTGTCAGCACAGAGCCCGACATGGGGCTTGAACTGATGAACTGTGAGATCATGACCTGAGCTGAAATCGGATGCTTAAAACACTGAGCCACCCTGTTTTGTTTCTTAAATTCCACATATGAATGAAATCATATGGTATTTGTCTTTCTCTGACTGACTTCTTTCACTTAGCATAATACACTCTAGTTCCATCCACATCATTGCAAAGGGCAAGATTTTGTTCTTTTTGATGGCTGAGTAATAGTCCCATGTGTGTGTGTGTACACACATGCACACACACACACACACACACACACACACCACACCTTCTTTCTCCATTCATCAGTTGATGGACATTTGGGCTCTTTCCATAATTTCTATAATTTGATAAGCAGCACCATCTTTTAAACCGCTTCTGATCATGCATAGGTTGACTGACCTCGCTCTCACCCAACCAGGTACCTGGTAGGCCTTACCATTATGTATCAGTGTATAGTCTTTTATACATTTTATAAATGGTATACCTTATAAATGGTAAGGTCAGTAATTGAAGAAAGATAACATTCATGAGATCTGGATTCAGCTTATCTAGATTTTATTTCTGACTCTACTTTTCTCTAGTTGTATGATAGAGAGCTACTTTAACCTCCCTCAGCCTCAGTTCCCATCTGTAAAATGGGAATGATCATGACAGTCTCATATTCATAACACTGTAATGAAGATTAAATAAGATATTTATCACAGTGTCATTATGTAGCCGAGACTCACTAATGTAAACTATGAGAATTATTATTGACATATTTGAAAAAAAAAAGTGTTAGTTTGCATTTTATGTCAAGATGGTGTACTGATCCACAAATCATATTTTCTGTGCATCTTGCCCTTTGATTAGAGATATAAGATACGGTGGTTTTCTGGCTCTAGGCCCTTCTGAGAAGACCTGCCTTCCTTGAACTGCCCCTGCAGGTCATGTGACGTTGTTCTTTTTTCACCAGTACCACCACCTTAACAATGGCTGATTGGACCAGGTGGACACCCGACCCAAAGCAAACCAATTCAATGGCTTTCCATAGACTAATGAGAGATTTCCCTATGTGAAGAATTGGAACCAAGAGACCGTATGTAGTTGGTCATGTGCACTGGACAAAGGTGAGGCAGACAAAGGTCTGGCAGTGAAACTGGGCAATGTACAGCTGGGGACTGGATGGCAGGGAGGGAAGGAGAAGCAGAAATGAAAGAGATAATTTCAACTTTTTTTCCATGATCTAATTGCCACAATATTGCTGCAGAATAAACAACCAGAAAATATTAGTAGCACTCAAGAATAAATATCTATTTTTGGTCTCGAGTTTCTGTGTTGGCTACGCAGTTCTTTTGATCCAACCAAGCGTCCATGGCATCCTTTGTGGATGTACGGCCAAATGTGCGTTACTTAGGTAGCTTTGCTAATATTATCTGGACTTTCTCACATATTTAGACGTTCAGCTGAGACAACCAAGCTGACTTGGCTCTGCTCCATGTGTATCATTGTCCTGCAGGTTAACCTGGGCCTGTTCTCATGGCAAAGTCAGAGGAGTAAGACAGGAAATGCGTGCATACTTTTCAGGTCTCTGCTGACATCATGCATGCTAATATCCTACTGGCCAAAGTAAGTCAAGTGGCTGAGCCCAGAGTCAGAGCGGGAAAGGGCTTCAAAGTTACAGGGCACAGGGTGAATATACAGGAATACCATTAATCCATTAATCAGAACCATAATGCAATATATCTTCCACAACCTCTGACAAAAGAAAAAAAAAAAAAGAATGTCTTTGGTTTAGTACCTTCCCAACTCTACTTCCTAAGAGTTGTGACTATACTCTGGTTCCTAGGTCCGTGACATTGGTTAGATTACTTAGAACAAATCCTCCTTACCTGAACTTTCTTGAGTGAATGTCTTTTCTCTGCAATCAAGAGATCCCTCATTAAAAGAGTCCTCAATTTTAGAAGAAATAATTTAGGGACAACCAAATACAGGACATGGTACCAAATGGCAAGAAGTTGGACTAAAACAGAAACCTCTATTCCGTTGGTCAACTAAATCGGGTACTTGCCTCATTAAGCACTGACAAAGGGTTGCTTAAAGATGCCACTTTTTCTTTTTAATTTTGCTTTGCTTTCTTCTTTCCTCATCTCTTGGATTTCAGAAGAATTCACTAATTTTATGGTAAATCACCAGGACATGGCACATTTGACAATTCCTGTGTGATTTTTTTCAAATTTATGCTGCCCTACACAGACAAACCCAGTACTGCCGGTTATCTATTTCCAAGCCGCCTGTTTCAGCTTCAAGAGATATCTGGGAATATTTCACTCGCTTCAGAACTTCCATAAATATTCAATGAGACTGAGTGACCAGAATAGATCTGCACATTTCTTCTCTTTGCAGAACATGTAAAGAGTGGGGAGACGCTGTGCTGATTTCCAGCTTTGATTCAGAAAAATCTTGGCTCCCAGAGCTCTGAGCATCTGTAACTCCACACCCACCTGAGCTAATCTTGAATCAGCTGCTAAGACACATCCAAGGCTTTGAACACTCACACAGACTCAATAAAAGCTCTTCACATGGACCCTCTCGCCATCGGCTCCAATGTATCATTTAATAGAGACTGCTATAAGGCTTCTAAACACCCTCCAGTGCTGGGACTTATCTAAGTATGAAGAAGCCAACCTTCTAAGGGGTCTAAACCCTGGGAAATTTTACATCATTACTATTAATGACACAATTTCAAGTGATTGGTTTGGATTGTGCCCCCTCCCAAACCTAAGTTCCAACAGGTACCATAAAGCCCACATGAGATTCGCCCGACCGTGACACACCATTTTCCATCCAATCTGGGGTTCTCTCACAAAAGAATTCCAGATTTGCTTATGGCTTTAACCCTAATATCTGAAGCCACAGAATCGTGCAGTGCTGTAGATCATTGCATTTTTTGCTTGGCAGGCATCCTACTGATTTAAGATTGGTTACCCAGAGCCTCAGCAACATATGTCTATGGTGAAGAGAAAAGGAAGTGCAATCTACACGGCGCTAGGCAGAGTATATGTTTTCACAAATGATCTATTGACAGTTATTTCAGGCCAATATGCAAACACAGCCCTTTCCTCTAATTCGCAGACTATGTCAGTAACTTTGATCAGGGAGACAATAAATGGACTCTCCGTGGTTACAATCACAAGGCTTTGAAAGTTTTAGTAGAATCAGTCAAGTCCTTTTAGCATATATCAAATCTTCTCCCGTCAAGATTAAAGAATGCAAAAGAGAAAAGATACAAAGATGGAGGGAACATTAGAATATTTTCATCATTATCATTTGCTTTTTTTCTCCTGCAGAAGGAAGATGAGAGGATTCAAAGCAGCCACTTGGAAAAAGCCTAGGGTCCCAAAGTTCCAAGACTTGTCTGAAGACCTTTGTGAGCAGCCATCTCCTATTGCAGTAAGATTGGAGATGAAGCCCAAATGCTTGGATTTTCTAACTGGCAGTGAATGAAACTAACCCTTCCTTTTAACAAGCAATAGGCCAAAGGCAAATTGTGGGCAATGCTGGCCCTGCTTAAAGTTGTTTTGAGGGCTGAAACAAAAGCTTTATTTTGAAATGTACATGACTGTTACATCAGGAAATGGCACTACTGAGGAACCATAAATCGTGTTGCTTTAAAAAAAAATCTTCAGTGGCTCCAAACACACTTCAGGATGTAGTTCTTTTACAACCTGTAATGTCCTTGGCAATTTTGTCCCTTCCTACTTTTACAACCTCATCTGCTGCCATTCCCCCAAACCTCCCTGAAAATACCTCACTCCTGACACCTGGAGATAACTTGCCACCTCTCTAACTCACCAGGCACTTTCAGGCCTCTTTGCCTTCACCCCTGCTCTTTCCCTCATTCGTACTCTTCTCTAATCATCATCGAAGACCTAGCCTTGGGAAGGCATCCCAGCATCACCATGTACAGTCATTCCCTTAACCTTGTTTACCAAGCTCTGTAAAAATCCCAACATATTCTAACACTTTGTTTATTTGCCACGTACACTAGTGAGCACACCTGCTAGTTCAGCCATCTGCATACACATGCACATATCCACACGTACATACACACACTTCTTTGAACATGGAACTCATTTCTTTAGTTGAAGTCACTACAAACAATAGTGAGTTTTATGGTTGCTTCCTGCTATCTTTTCACTTCTCTGGGGCTCAGCCTTTTACACAAGATCCCAAGAAGCCCCGAGCTGCCCTGTGCACTCTGTAGTCTGTTCATTGGTTCCAGAGTGATCTTCTGAGAGAGGGGCAATGCATTTCATACCCTCAAGTATCTAGCAAAATGCCTGGCAAAGAGTAAATATTCAGAAATACGGTGGAATTTATGATGCTCGCGGGTAGGTATGGATTTGCACTGTGTACACAGAATCTCTTTCCTGGAATTCTTTGTGAGTGACTGATAACTTACGTTTGCCAACTGGTGTGTCTATGGGTGCCTGGGTGGTTCGGTCGGTTAGGCATCCAACTCTTGATCTCAGGGTTATGAGTTCAGGCCCCACATTGGACTCCGCACTGGGTGTGAAGCCTACTTTAAAAAAAAGTCAGCAATGGACAAAATTTTAAAAAATAAAAAGGTGTAGTGAACTGGTCCAGTTGGGAAAGGAATCCTTCACCAGAACTTAAATCTCATACACTAATCATGTAAGCCCCTGCCATAGACAAACTTTTTCAATATGAGAACCTACTCAGATACGAGTGTCATTATTTCCCCACTCCCAGGCTTTCTTGTTCTTGGGACACAAACCACGATTTTCATTAGTTTTGTTTTTTTTTTCAGCTCTTTTCCTGAGCTCCTTAATCCTTCCCCATTTATAGAGTTATTTATGATGATTTGGCAGACACAAAGCTCTTTGCCATGACTCAATTGGCATTTTAAATTATTTTAATTTCAAGAGAAGCAGCAGTGATGCAACCATTTTTAACCACGAACTACTTAGAAACTTCTCCACTTAGGCAAATCCATTCTTGCAAGTAGAATGGATTTCATGATGAATTGAATCACCAGCCCACATGTCAAACCAAAGAGACTTTTCTTTCCACCACACTGCATTGATATTTGGAAAAGAGTTCTTGGGTAGCTTTAGAGTACCTACTACTACTGTTAAAAGAAAACCCCTAAGTCAATATTCAGCCCAAAGATAGTAAAAAAAAATTATAATGAACCTATAGTTGGGATAACTGCCCCTCTCTCAAATGATCACCCTAGAACCAAGAACAGACCCTAGAGAGCAAAGGGAAGCTTGGGACTTCTTGGATCTTCTTTAAAAGGCTGAGCCCCAGAGAAGTGAAAAGATAGCAGGAAGTAATTATAAAACCCTCTGGACTATAAATTGATTGTTTATAGTGATTTCAATTAAAGAAGAAACAACTTCCCATTCCTATCTCCACCACATGAAGACAACTTCATCAATTGACTGACACGTGTGGAAAATGTATGCATCCAAAATGCACAAGTGCATACAGGCATGTGCACACCCACCCACAGCCCTACACGCACACACACATACACACAGTCCTCACAAAAAGAAAAGGATTTCTCATCCCAGAAGCCTGAGTACAGAAACCAAAGCAAAACATATGACATGTTAAACCATAAAGGACTGGCCTCCTCCTTTCCCTGTACTTGGAAATTCACCTAAAAACATAATGGGACATATAAACAGACACTAGTTAACAACCTTTATTTTATAGAGGGGAGTGGGATTGGGTGAGAAATTGAAGGTGAACTTTCATCTTTTACTAAATATTCTCCTATACTTTTTGCTTATTTTTACCAGCATGCATTCGTATATTATTTGTACCACAAACAAAAACAAGAAAAATAATGAAGGGGAGAAAAATAGTGTGGCTTAAGCTACTGATATCTGTGGCACATATCAGAGATTGTGCCAGAATTTCCCTTCTTTGTCCAAAATTTTTCATACCTGTAACTCTGCTAAGACTCGTTTTTTGATGGAAGAAATCCCTCCGCTACAACCCATCAGACGTCCACTACCATGGGTGGGTATGCTGCCGTTTTCCTCAAATACATTCTAACAAACAGGCATATAAGCAGGCGCACCCATCCACACATACCTGCCCTCTCACCGTCACCTTCAAGCCATTTACAAAAATCATCAGAAGGTGAGACAATCCAGAACTTCATTAAAAAAAAAAAAAAAAACAAACAAGGTCATCGCCACAACAAAACGAACAGCTGAGTTAGAATACAGTGAGTTAGCCAGTCAGAATAATTGAGTCTATATTTCTAAACCTAAGTCTCACTGTTTTGTGTAGTCTGTGTTTGTGTGTGTGTGTTACTTCATTTTTCAAATTAAGTTTTCCCAGATTCTTCATAGGTACATTCTTTTTCTGCAATATATATAATAGATAAGTAGATAGATACATACCAACATGCGTACGTACATATGTACTTACGTACATAAATGCGTATGAGAGAGAGAGCTCTACAATTTTTTGGCTCTAAGATCCTAGAATTAATAAAAAGCCTAAAGCATAATATCCATGCACAAAGATCGGTCACATCTTTAACAGGTTTAGTTTGACATCCCAGATGTATTCAGATAAATGCATTTGATGGTAGACACACCTATCATCTTCAGCAACGGAGCGGCAGCTTTCATGTTTCAGTCTTGCAGATTCGTATGTGCAACAACTCACACCAAGAAAGCCCTCCTGGGTTACAACAGCGTAATTCAAAGACTACTGTTTCTTTTCCCGAATTACGTTAAAAAAGAAACTCCCAATGCAAAGGGCATCCTTGGATACTGATGATTGCAATAGTAATGGGGATTATGCAAAATTAAATGAGGTCTGGGGAGGCAGGTATGGTCTCATGTATTTCAATGAGAAGCCTTGGGAACTCTTTGAGATTGAATTTTGGCGACCCCAATGCCAAACAACACGCAGAGAGATATTCTTGCAAATATGTTGGCATATGTACTGCATAGTATATTTGTTCATCAAGAGATGAAAAAGAAGAATGAATTATCACTGAATACCCAAAAATAACAGAATAAATAATGAGATGAAGGAACCAAGTCAACAAACATTTACTGTAGGTTCCTAAAAGGATTGGCAGTGATGGAAAAAGTACAAAGGAATTTGAAGATGAGCCCTGCCTTCAAGAAACTTCCATTGAGATCCAAAGGAAAGATTCATCTATATGAATCATGTAGAGCAGTTAATTGCCAGAATTAATTTAGGCCCTTATAAAAATTCAGATTCCTGGGCCCACCACCAACTTACTGAATCAAAATCTCTGGTGGTAGAGATCAGAAACCTATATTTTTAACAAGCTCTTCCAGGAATTCTAATAATCAGTCCAATTGGGGGAACCACTAAAAGAGAGACAACACAAAAGGGTACATAAAGGAGTGATAGATTAATTTGGGAGGAGGGGAGAAATAATCAAAATTCTCCAGGAAGTAAGAAAATAATAGGATCAATGAGGCAGGAGGAATCAGGAAAGGCTTCCCAGAGAAGGTGAGACCAGAGGTGTACCCTGAACGACGGGTAAGGTTTGGATTGGCAAAAAGGAAAAGGGGTCACCTTTCCAGATGGATGATATAACATGACCAGAAGGGCAGATATGAAAATGAACAGCTTCAGAGCACAGGAACAGACCAGAAGTTGCAAAGGGATCACTATTGAGAAATAGAGTGAAAGAAGACTGGATCTATAAGAGGAGATTAGGATACTAAAACCAGTACACCAATGATGTCTACAGCAAAAACGGTACCGTATGGTACCTCTGTATAGCATAATTATGATAGTCTTTGCAACCAGACATTCCTTCAGTTGCAGGAAAGACAATGAGATCTGGCATAGACAAGGGACATGGGAATAAATGGTAAATGCAGTATCTTCTCTCGAGGCACAACGTTACCCCAGATTCCACAATAACTCTCCAAAACCATCAGGTGATAGTTCCAGACCAAATGCTTAAAATTCTTCAGTGGTTTCCCATTCCCCTTAGGGCAAAGTTCAAATTTGTGGACATAGTTTACAAGGTGCTTTATGATCTGCCCCTGCTTATTTCTTTCATCATGTGTGTTATCACTCCCCTCACTGCACTCTCTGCCCTAGTTCTATTGAGCTATTTTCCATGCTTCTCCCCTCCCTGCCTCTCTGCACCTATCTATTTCCCTACTCTACCAATTTACTTAGCTAATTTTCACTTACTTTCAAATTTTCTCATATAACTGATCTCATCCAGGAAGCCTTCCTTGAACCTCAGATTTTGTATTCTGTCCCTCTTAGGTCACATATGTTCTGTTCACTGTTGTAGCTGTTAGAGCCCAGAAGAATGGCTAGCATACATCAGGTGCCCAATAAACACCCCTTGAATAAACAGTGGATTTTTAAGTTCATTTGTTTAATTAATTAATTAGTTAATTAATTAAGTGAATACTAGTGTCACTGGGACAAGTCAAACCACCCATACACGGCCCCCAGGCTGGACCAGAATGACAAAATCAAACTTGCAGTCATTCCACAATTAGCAAAAGAAACCCAAGCAAGAATTCTGTGCATTTGCTTTTTTCTCCAATGCACCATAAGTGATTCAGAACTTTCATTTTCCCCTCTACATTATCAGTGGCCAGGAGATGGATCAAAATTTAAAAACAATTTGCTCCTTCTAATAATAATGAGCAATCAGGTGCTGTCGTCACACCTTCTACACAGAAGGCTATGGAACCTGCCTTTATAATAGAAGCGAAGCCAACACTCCTGCAAGACTTGATTATTTTATACTCAGATACTACAACATTCATCTGGCTCTGCTAATTGGGTTTCAATCTTTGGCCAAATCGAGCCCCATTACCCACCATTTGATGTACAATGCAACTGAGACAAACCACAGAAGTAATAGTGTTTAGCGGTTTTAGTTTCCTATTAGAGATTCAATGACCGCTAACATCAAATGAGGAACCATTTGATACCATAGACGTGCCCTGATTAAGCTAAGGCAATATACAAAACATTCCAATTCATCCCAAAGACCAATTTAAAAGTGAGTGGTTATTTGCTTCCCCAAAAACAGTCTAAAAAAAAGAAACCCCCCAAGAAAGAGATTTTACTGTTTTTCAAACAAACGCACAATAGGATGCTCAGATAGAGAGCCTCCCTCATGCTTTGGGAACAGCATCGTATTTACAGCTGTCCTACTTAAATGTCAGTTCTTGGTAATACTGTTCAGGAAAGTGGAAAGAGCAGAGGCTTTGAAGATGAGGGATTTAAATCCCCACTCTTCCACTGCCCTCTCTGCCACTTATGTGTGCACAGTCTGAGGTTCAGAAAAGGTGACATAACTTGCCCAGTCTCCTCATGTAAAAATGGGGATAATCCCAATGCCTACCTCATAGAGCTGCTAGGATAATACATGAGATAATAAGGGCAAAGTATTTGGCAACTGTGAGGCTCTCCATGAGTTCTATCTTCTGTGACTGGCACTTTACAGTAATTATTATTTCATTCATTTTCTAAATTTCTTAACTATGTTTTCCGCAGGGCAATGTGGTGGAATACATGGGCTTTGGCATCAGGTGGCCCTGGAATCAAATCGCCATTCCACTGCTAACTGCTTTCCATTAAGCAAGTTATTCAACATCACTGAGCTTCCACTTAGCTACAAAATGGATTTAGTAAAACCTACCTCCTGGAGGGTATTAGGAAGAATGAGGAAGCATGGAAGGCACCTGTTATCACAATGCCTGGTACATTGAAAATCTTCCATAAATGGTAGCTTATCAATATTTTCTAAGTACCATTATTCTTTATTCCGTAATGAAGTATGTTTGTTGGATTACCAAAGGAAACCTCAGCCAGGCCAAAAAAAGAAAAAATAAATAAATAATCCTGGGGCTATTTCAACAGCTGATTTGGGCCATCTGATTCTTATAAAAAGTCAATTTAGTAAAACCAGTACAAAGTGAAACAAAACAGCCTTCAATCCATAATATACGAGCAGCACGGACCCAGAAAGTTGTTGGAGAAATTATTCCTGTTTGGCTGATTGTGTTATTATGGCGTATTACGGTGTACTAGCCTAATGTTGGCTCCAATTGACCGGAACCAATTATTTGATGTTGTTCTACCTACCTTAAAGTAAGAATCCACATTCCTTTTTAGGGTTGCATATTCCAGTGAACAAAGCAGTCAGCAGGATGTACAAGAAAAAGCAATATGCAATAACAGTATGGAGGGGACATCTGCCATGGGTTGGAAGTCAACCTACATAACTTCTAAATTCCCTTCAAAGTGAGACTCTGTGAATCTCTGGAATTTCACTTGCTGTGTGCCCATGACCAAGCAACTTCACCTCTCTGGGTCTAGGGTTTTCCATCTGTAAAATGAGAGAGATGGCTCTAATATTTTGTGGTTCTACTTTAAAATTGAAATCATTGTGCAATAGCCACAAGGGCAGAAAAGCTGAGACTCCTGCAACCATTGCTTGGAGCAAAATCAACTCTAAATAAAGCCTTAGAAAACATTCTCTCCTTTCCCTTTTTCATTGCCCTCTCTTTGTCCAGGCCCTAAGTGATTGGTTATAACGTCACTGTAAAGCAATTACTAATATACTCACCAAACTCAGAAAAGAATAAAAACAAATCAGAATCCTCAACAAATGCCCTTCACTCCAGAAAAGGAGTTTCATTTAGCAAAAGTAAACAAACAAACAAAAAACAAAACCTCTTTTCAAGAAGCCTATGCTGATACCGCAGGTAAGAACAGTTAACCTTTGGAAACATTCTCAAATACCATACAGTTCAACTCCTCTTGATAATCTAAGCAGGAGAGAACTGGAGATATACTTCATAAGGATGCTTTAGGGGAGAAAAAAATATTGAAATTTCTACGCGAAATATGAACCAAACTCTTCCCAAGAGACAAGATGGGTACTAGATTTTTTTTCAGTGCTTTCAGAGATACCCACTAGAACTTTGATTAACCAGGACTCTATAAATACAAACTTCAGATTTCCAGAATTTTCTCGCTACACTCTCCTCTAAGGAAAATACAGCCAGTCCTGGGCTCTCTGATCAGCCCTGAGAGGGTGACAACAGTGATGATGACAGATGGCCTAGCCCCAGAGCATTCACATGCCCCTCTCGACTTTTTATGTAGCCAGAGGAGGGAGTATATAGATAATATTCCTATAGATAACACTTGTATCATTTACATATGTATATTACGTTCATGTTATAGATAACATTTATACCATTTACGTGTATATATTATGTTCATATTATAATATCTTATGGATAATATTTACTGACGGCTTACTCTATGCCAGGCCCCGTGCTAAGTGTTTTTATGAAGACTTAGCTCACTTACAAGACTGATAATGAAGGAAACCCTATCAGAAACCAGCAAGAGCTCTCTAAACCCGGAGGGGTTAGCCAGGAGGGATGGGAGTCAAGCCATGAGGTATAGCTGCTGTGGCATAAAGGATTACAGACACCTTCAGAAAGCAGTCACGACAACTATGACCTTAGATCTCTCCTGGCAGCCACCTGGACAGGTTCCTGAGAAGGCTGTACAGCAATCCTTTGAGCTTGGCTGCTGCAGGTGTCCCATAGAGTTCCTGGACTTTCAGTCAGCCGCTCGAACTTAAAACTTAGGCCGCTTGGACCTTGCACTGATCCCTGGTTCCACAGTATTTAGCGCCAGCCTGCATTTGCCTCGCGCTGAGCAAGAGAGGAAACTAAGAGAGCTAACAGAAGACTATTACACTGGTCCACTTAAAAGAGGTTTCAAAGCCGGGGTGGGGGAAGCGGGCAGCAGCGGAGCGGGAGAGACAGGAGCATATCTGAGCTATCTTTTGAGGACAGTAAAATTGGCGTGTCTTTCTCTGCAGTTTTATATTCACAACGAACGCCTAATTGTTCCATCTGATTTGGCTGCTTTCTGGTGTATTTGTTTCAACACACCAACCAAAATAAATCCCAGTTTAGAGACTAGATTTCTCACTTTTAAATACTTTTGGTGATATGTGGATACAACCTAAGACTTAACAATTCCAAGAAAAGTGAAGAAGAGAGCATAAATATAAGTGATAATTCAATCCAAAAGACCACAAAGATGATAGTGTGCCTTGATCCAAAACCTTCTTTCGGAAAATATTAATATTCTCAAATGGAAATATTACCTATGATGCACACTGAGTGCTACTTAAGTGGCAACTGGCCAAGAAGAGAATTTTTTTAACACCAATACATGAAGCTCTGTAAAAAATTGTTTACCGCTAAAACTTGTACACAAAGAATTAGAAACAGAATCAATGAAGCATATGCCTCAGCATATCTTTTTAATCAGTCTCTTCCATGCATTAATTTAACTCCCGTTGTTATATTTCATCCCTGTTGGAATGGGTTTTACTTTGCCTTGTTGGAGCCCCAAAAGTCGGACGTTTAGAAGTAATCGAAATCACCAGCAAATGGCCAGGCCCATGTAGCCCAACACCTATTTTGATACCGAAACTGTATCTCTTAAGCCAAGGGACATCCGGAAGAAAAGTAGAAAAGCCAAGCAATTATTTAGATAGATACTCAAAAAATGGTGGCATTTAGAAGATTTGGATGCTTCCTGAATTTTTTTTTCCATCTCAATCCAGATGTTTGCTGTTTCCACCACTGGTCTTAGATGTTTGCCCTGTGGGGCTGGCATGCTTTGGTTTACCGACAGCCTGTTCAGAAATACTTGTAAATACTTGACATGTCTCCAGGAGATTTCTGGCAGATGAATCAACAAAAAATTCCATCCTTTTTTTTTTAAAGATATACTCTTATATACTTTGATGATTATTTATCAGACATTTATCAGGAAATCATTAATTTAGAAGGTGGTATTTCCAGGCTCCTTTGACTGAACTCTGAACTTAACTTGTTAGTTTAGTTAAGCAACTGTTTTGACACATGCTTTCTAACAAATTGCCCGGTTGTTTTGAGGCCCATCCTGAAAGGAGACCCCCTAGGCACAGGCTGGCACAATTATTATAACCAGTTGACATGATTAGATCTAAGGACTATCTTTCAGGGAGATTTCATTTCCAGATTTCATTAAACTAGCCGAAAGACTCACGTCTTTTTATGTTCTAATGTTCGCCTACAAACCCGTAGTTATAGTAACCGAGAGCAAATGCTCAGCCTCAAAGGATTATCAGATTTGAAGCAATGGACTAGATTTGGCGGCTTCTCTGCTGTCCAAGATGCTTAGGGACTCAGAGGCAAAATAGTCTCCTACTCTTTTTCTTCCTTACTCTGAAATGACAGTTGAAATGCCCACTTCCTGGGTAATGCCAATCTATTTTCCATGTACCCCCCACCAAAGTAGGCAGCAGAGAGAAGAAGTAAAATGTCAGGTAAGAAGACATACAGGGTTGATGGTTACTATAAAAAATAATTAAGGGAAGACTCCACATAGAAGCTGGGCCTGGAGCTAAAGCATGAAGGATAGGAAGAATCTGAATTTTCAGGAAGGAACACGTAGTGAATTCAAGGTATGAGCGAAGTCCTGGAGGGGAGAATGAATATCATGTAAACACCAGGCCAGCTAAGCAGATGATCCCTTTTGCTTCAAGCTGCAAATGACAGTATTAAAGATTTCTCCAAGAGAAAGCCAAGATTCCAAAACACCTTTACACATGGATCTGGCCTTCCATTTCCTTCTGACTCAGCCACTGGGGTATGGATTTTGATTGAGGAAGTATGATAAACAAAATAATGGCCCTCCAAAGACCTCCAAGTCCTAAGACCCAGAACCTCCGAATATGTTACCTCACGTGTTAAAAGGAAATTATCCTGCGTTATCTGGGTGGACCCAATGTAATCACAAGCATCCCTATAAGTGAAAGAGGAAGCAGGAGAGTCGGAGTCCGAGAAGGTGCTCATGAACCAAGAAATGCAGGCAACCTCAAGAAACTGGAATAGGCAAGGCACTCGGTGCCCCCCTAGAGCCTGCAAAGGGAATATAGCCTGACATGTTGGTTTTAGCCCAGTGAGACCCATTGTGAACTTCTGACCTCCAAAACTGTACAATAACTCTGTACGGTTTTTAGCCATGAAGTTGATGGTATTTAGCATAGCAGCAATAGGAAACTAATACAAGTAATCTTATAAATAATATCCAAAGGAGCATAACCAATTCAGGGTTTGTGTGGTCCGATATCCATCTCCCAGTGGCCCATGGGTGGGGAATGACAAGAATACGCACCAAAGGTGTCATTTTAGGACTACGTGACCACTGTATCAGGAACCAAGACCCCATTAAGAGACTGGGAGCGAAAAGTACAAATTTAAGTAGTATTAATAATTATAATAACAATGAAAGCACCCACCAGATGTTCCATAGCTACTGCACGCCAGCACTTTATATTTATTTTAATCATCGTAAAAAGCCTATATAAAATGTGTTCTTGTTATCACTATTTTACATAATCCTGTTTTATAGATGAGGAAACTAAGTTCAGGGGAAGAGATGGAAAGAACCAGAGAGAAAGTCTGGGGCCTGGGAAAGTAGGCTGAAAATCAGGGCAAGGCTCCAGTCCCAGCAAGGGACCATAGCACTAAATAGAAAACTGATGGAAAAATCCAGTGGGGGATTGCAAGCGCGGTGAGGAAAGAAGCTGCAATTCAGTGGACCTGTGTGTGCCCAGGACTCGTGCCAAATAGGCTGGGTCTAGGTATGCAGGGCAGCATAAGTCATTCCAGGCCTTGCCTGTTGTCAGGTTGAAAGTTCAGGGTGGGGGTAAACACCCTTGGCTGCCGGCAAGGCCTGATGATCTTCAAGCATTCCAGTGTTTTGGGCTTACATAGGATCACTACAGCGTCCATCCATCGTGTCAGAGGCCAACTCTCCAACACTGAGCGCGTGGTGCTCCGACAAGGGCCTCAGCTGCCCTCAGCCTCATGTCTTGTCATTTTCCCAAAACAGACTGTCTGCTCCAGGCAAACCAACTGCTTTGCCTTCTTTTAAGGATCTGTACCCAAAAATAAGCAAAATATTCTCCAGCAAGCAGAGGATGCATTCTGGAAGAAAATCTCTAAGGGGTAATGGATAATTGTTCTTGTAGATTCCCAACCATTTCTACTAAGTTTTTTGTTCCTTCCTCAAGGTTTTTCCTTCCTTTTCTTCCCTTTCCGAACCAATCCTGGTCCCTCGGGGGGGAGGGGGGAGGAGTGTGTCACCTCATTTAAGAATTAAATGCAAAGCTAAAAGAAGAAGAAGAAGAAGAAGAAGAAGAAGAAGAAGAAAGAAAAGAAAAGAGAAAAGAAAAGAAGAAAAGAAAAGAAAAGAAAAGAAAAGAAAAGAAAAGAAAAGAAAAAAACCCACAAACTAAACTTTTTCCAAACCTGCCTCACCCACACACAATCCTTCTCTGGGTTCCAGCCTGAGGGCCATGATCTAATTCCAAGCTGACAGGGAAGGCTATACAGACTGGCCCCCCTGAGCCCAAATGGATCTAGCCTTCCTGCCTCCCTTTGGCATCACCATTTCACCTCAGGAGAATTCTGTGTGATGACCCACGCAGTGGCTTCCTCCCTCACACTGCAAAGTAGTCTTGTAAAAGTCTACCCATTATAATTCGACAATAGAACAGTTTCGTAGCCATGTAATAACTAAACACACACGGAAAGAGAATTCAGCACCAATTCTGAGAAACCCTTCCTGACCCTCATAAACTGGGTCAGAGGTCCTTCAGTGCTCACGGCGCCCGGAGGGGCCTCCATTGAGACAATACATGGTCCCAGAGATATAGTGGAGGATTGGAGAAGACAGAATTCTTCACACAACTTTAAATAGTATCCAACTACCAGACTACACTGCCTGTAGAGCACTGTGAAATAAGTTTCTCAATTCTGTGTAATTATCTTACGAATGCCACAATTATATGACATTGTATTCTTTGTGTATGTAAAAAGGATCCAGTTGTTAAATTTAAATACAGAATTTTTATTTTTTGGCATTTCTTCATCTCTTTAATAATGAGGTGCCTCAAAACACGGAAGAAGCTTAGGTCTCTCTCAGACTCTGAGAGACTCTGGGAACATTTACCTCACTGGATTGTAATAGGTCTACTTGCCTAACTGTCTCAACCCTGGCTGAACTTTAGGGTCACCTAGGCAACTTTGAAAACCACTGGTGACTGGGGTCCACACCCACCTATTGAAATTAAAATGCTCGCAGAAGGCCCTGGCATCTTACAGGTGAAATATCCCCAGGTGATTCTGATCCACATCGAGGGCCTCAAACCACTGATACAGACTGGGAACTCCTTTTAAGGATGGGGCCAAATCTGTCCCCTTCCTGGATCCGGCTAGTCCACATTCAGGAAACGTTTGCCGAACGAATGAATGATCCTCTTCTCCATGCTTCTCTGCCCGTGGTTTTCTTATTTCCTTGGGCAATTCATCCCCTCTGTCAGGCGCTAACCTGGCTGTGTTTCCCAATCACTTGGGAAGACTGTTAAAAAATCCACATTCCCAGACTCTGCTCCAGGCCACTGAATCACAACCTCTGAAGGAGACGTGGGGAATCTGTATTTTTTGAAAGTGCTCCAGATGATTCTGACGTGTAGCTTCCTTTGGAAAACACTGCCATGCTGTATGTCGACCATCCCTCACAAGGATACCTCCTTTCTGTAGAAAGCCTTTCTGAACCGATCCTACTGTGTTCTGATTCATTTTGTAACTAAACCCTAATAGTGAATGTGAAATAGGTTTTCCATATCCATTATGTAAACTACCCACCCACCCCCATCATCTAGCCTGATATGAGCCTTTTGGAAATGCCACTGACAAGCAATCAGACCTAACAACTCACAGATGGTAACGCTCAATCTGGGCCCCCAGTTGTCTCAGCCCCTTCCCATCTATCCAACTCGGGACATTTGTGCCTTTATGCCTGAGATTAAACTAGGCTCACCAGCCTTTTTTCTAAATCTCTGGTTTATTTTTAAACTACTTTTCTTCTCTTTTGTGCTAAAATTAAACACCTCTGATAAATCTTGACTAACATTCAAAACAGTGGCAATAGACTGAATGCAATTTTCTTTTAACTCTCTACCAGAAAACCTTTGGTCCTGTGGATTACTTTCACAGGTTGATTTGTTCATCTCCTAACTCCTTTGCCCCTAAGGAAAGTGGTTGCTTTCTCAGAGATCGTCCTCAGCTAGGCCCCCTGGGAGGCTGTCACATCACCAGGCCTAATAAACGTCCCATCTTTACACTTTTACACTTTTCCTAATTATCATAACGCATATTTAGAAAAACAAGAACAGGCTCAGGCCTGTGATTAGATGGTTACCCAAGGAGTGGGACTTAGAACCTGTTGACTAAGTAGACAGGAGTCCCAGGCTAGCGTCCCTCCTCAAGAAACTTACTCCATGCATTCAATGCTGCCAAGATTCTACCATTGTGGATTTATTCCTCTGGTTTAAGGGCATCAGTGGTCTTTTCTATTGGAGGCAGGGGGTCAGGTTACATGATCAGTCATTTGTAACTTAGAGAATGAGTTTATCAAAAATTATGCGATAGGAACGCCTGGGTGGCTCAGTGGGTTAAACGTCCAACTTCAGCTCAGGTCACGATCTCGTAGTCGGTGACTTCAAGTCCTGCATCAGGCTCTGTGCCGACAGCTCAGAGCCTGGAGCCTGCTTCGGATTCTGTGTCTCCCTCTCTCTCTGCCCTCCCCGGCTTGCCCTCTGTCTCTCTCTCAAAAATAAATAAACATGAAAAATTTTTTGTAAAACAATTGTGCTCTATAATCAACAGAATTGATTGAGAGCAAGTGACTATGAGATCCCTAGGATTTAGGAGTAGGAAAAACAAGGTGCAGGGTTGGAGAAAAGCTGAGTGTTCCAGAGACAATTTCACTACTTTCTTCATTTCGAGTAGGCTGGATCCCAACAAAACCCTTAGGTTAACAGTAAAAAACTAGTTCTGCCTTGAGATGCCACCTTACCAGCCAATCCTCTAATCAGTAGCTGTGATGTCATATTTCCCTATGTTTTAGAACACAGGAGTCCCACCCACTCTTGAGACTTCTTGTCCATAAGGAGGGACATTAAGAAGGAACATGATCATGCAGTTGCTTTTCTCCTACTAAGCACCTCATTACTCAGTTCCCCTCTTCCACACCAGCAAGGCATACAGCCACAAAAGGTACATGAAACAAAAAGGAAAGCCACAAAGGGATATGCTCTCTCTCCCCATCTCACCCCAGGGCTCAATATTTAAAACTGAACGATTAATTTGTCTCTCCTTCTTGAGAAAATATATAGATTTCTTGCCATAGGTCATTAGAGACATCATCTTACAACTGCCTCGAAATATCGCACCGGGCTTCAAAAGAGCCTTTGACCACCAGGGAACTCTCCCCCTGCTGATTAGCTTTCCAGTTTCGTACAAAACCAAGCTAATTCATTCTACTGACTGCATGGCCCTGCAGCGTCTGCAACACTGCACACAGCCTTGTAGGCAAGAAGGGACTGTTTCTTGGCACCAAGCATGTTATCCCAAATTTAATATAAACCTACACAAATTTAGACCAATTCAGGATAAGGCTTCGGGGAATTTGTGAAAAGTCTAAAGAACAGAATCTGTCAAAGCTGGAAGGAGCTTTGGATATCATCTATCCCAGTGATTTTCAAACTTCAACCTCTCTCTCTCTCTCTCCCGTATACGTGTATATATATATATACACTCATATACTCACACATAGATTCATATACTCTCATATTGTATACTTATATACTCGTATATATACTCTTACATATATACATGTATACTCATATACATACATATATACTCACGTACATATATATGCATACATATATATGTGTATACACACACGCACACACACACACACACACACACACATACATATATGAGTAATCTGAAAGACCTACACCTCACCCACTCAGTCTCCTCCTCCCCCTCCCTGAGCAGCCCCTGAGGCATCATCACAGAACCACAGGGCTTCCCAAAATATTGCTGGAAAACCACTAATCCAGCCCAACCCCCTGTTGACAAAACTGAGCCGAAGAGCAGGAGGTGTGATTTGTCTGAGATCATGTAACAATTCAGTGGCTAAACTGGTTGTGGAACACAGGTCGCCTGGTAGCCAAGCCAACACACTTTCGAAATGCCATAAAAAGTTTTTAATAGCCATTTATTGGATTTTTTTTTCAAGTGACAAAAAACACATTCATCTTCTGCAACATCACTGTGAGGACTAAATAGTATTCTCTTATAGATGTATCATAATTTACTAATTGTGCTTATGCTTTTGAAAACAGTTTGGAACAGAAACATAACATCTGCCTCAAATATGCAGCCTGTTAGGGGCGCCTGGGTGGCTCAGTCGGTTAGGCGTCCGACTTCGGCTCAGGTCATGATCTCATGGTTTCGTGGGTTCGAGCCCCGCATAGGGCTCTGTGCTGACAGCTCAGGGCCTGGAGCCTGCTTCGGATTCTGTGTCTCCCTCTCTCTCTGTTCCTCCCCCGCTCATGCTCTCTCTCTGTCTCTCAAAAATAAATAATAAATAAAAGTTTAAAAAAATAAATATGCAGCCTGTTAGAATGAATGCTTTTAAGTTGGCTAACTTGAAGAAACTATAAAATTCACCCATTAATAAGTACAAGTGTCTCCCAATGAGGGGAGACATATTGCCATAATTGGAAGAGAAGCAAAGTTTTCAACACTTGTGAGTTGTGAGACCCAATCAGCTTTGAAGCACCTTCTCCAAGCTTTCCTTCCCAATGCATGCACTCACCATGCCCTCCTGGGGAGGGCCCAGATGCTTCAATACTGCCTCCATAATCTCTCCATTGGTCACAGTCTTACCGAATAATCCGCCATTACAAATACCATCCCTCACCACCAAAGCATAATCCAACCATGCTGGCTGAGTTTTCTCTTGATTCTTTGGCCTCAAAACCTTACTTAGGTAAACTAATGGGAACTGAAGGTGAATGACACACTGAGGCCTGATCCTGACCTCACTTCACATTCATGCCCAGAATATCTGCCCAGACGATTATACAAAAGTCTCACAGCAGCCCCTTTCTCAAATCAGAACCACTGACTCCTTGCCCCCTTTATTCCCCCACTTAATCCTATCAAATGCCCCTACTTGAAAGCTACATCATGCCCAAGCTCTGAGCCTAAGGACTGTTTTGGAGTATCAGGTATACACTTGGTTCAATCATAGTGCTATTACCCATACCTGTTACCTAGACCTAGAAGCTCACCTTTGTTCGCTTAGAACTTTCAGCCTAAGTTCTAGATACCTACTTTACTGTTGCCCAGATCTTTTCACTAACTCCCTTCCATGATTTCCAGTCTTCAAACTTACACTTATGGTCTACCTAAATTCCCTGGATTCCGAATCCTGCTTTCCTTCTTTAGTTGAAATCCCTCAACCGCTTTCCCTTACTTGCTCCTCTTTGCCTTTTATGATTTTCCAGGCCTGCCTGGTTTGGGATACCTAACAGCATGTCTTCTGTGAAGCTGAACATCAACATCTTTGCCTGACCCCACTCCCAGATTCTTCTGTACTCTTATCACCCAAGTCCCAATGTGACACCTATGTTTCCATTCTCCATCAGGCATCACGCTGTAGTAACAGCTAGAAGGCCACATCTGGCCTGGATGTTTAAAGGCTCTCTTTTAGAATCACTCTTGACCTCCATATACCTAATGTCCTCAGGCAGCCATATGTTCACCTATGTCAACACACTCTGATCCATATCTGCTCCACCTGGAGAAGACCTTGTACCATTGTTCCACACACATTTGGAGTTTCTCTTTGGGAATTACTTTCAGAGCTGTATCACATTTGTCTGGAAAACCTCATCATAAAGTCTCTCTTCTTGGAGTATGAACGTTATTTGAGGAAGAAACTAAAAGGAATTTGGGGAGGAGCCTGATGAGTAAGCTGGAAAATTCATTTCCTGGTCAGTACCTGATGACCAGAAGCAGATATTATGAGCTAGACCATTAAGATAAAGAAGCCAGTCACATCATTTAGTTGTCCTTCCAAAATAAATATATATTTTTTCTTGATATAAAGTAACATATACCGATTTTAGCGGCATGAAAAGTAATATGCACTCAGTATATAAATGCATAAAGTAAGAAGTTCAAGTTTTTCTTGATAATCCCAATACCTCAGAAACAACCATTTTTAACTGCTTATAGCAACACTGTCCAGAAGAAATATAATGAGAGGACATATATAATTTTAAATTTTCTAGTAGCCACACTGAAATGTAAAACAAAACAAAATAGAACAAAAACAATCAAAAAAAGGAAAATACATTAAATAATATTTTTAATAATATTTTTAATTTAATCCAATATATCCAAAATATGATCGCTCCAACACATAAAAATTAAAATATTAAAATTATTAATGATACATGCTACCTACTTTTTGTGCTGAATCTTCAAACTCCGGTAGGTACTTTACATTTACAGTGCATCTCTATTCTGAGTAGCCCACAAGTTGCTCAACAGCCGCACGTGGCTTATGGCCGCCATATTGGACACAGCAAGTTAACAGTACAGTTGACACTTGAACAACACAGGCTTGAACTATGTAGGTCCACTTGTATGTGGATTTTCTTCCATCAACAGGGTATAGTACTATAAATGCATTTTCTCTTTGTTATGATTTTATTAATAACATTTTCCTTTGTCTAGCTTACTTTATTATAAGAATAAAGTATATAATAATTGAAATGTACAAAATATGTGTTAACTGTTTGTGTTATTGGTAAGGTTTCCAGTCAATAGTAGGCTATCAGCAGTTAAGTTTTCAGGGAGTCAAAAGTTACATGCACATTTTTGACTGCACAGAGAGTCACTGTCTCTAATTCCCATATTGTTCAAGGGTCAACTGTATATCTTTCTAGATTTTTGTGTGTGAATATGATTTATTTGTATATTTGTAGCTTCACATAAATGGAAATTTGCTTTTTTCTCTTAACAGTATAACATAGATACACACCCACCTTAGCATCTATAAATTGCCCTAATCCTTTTAAACCACGGCACTGTCAATTATTGGTGACACTGAATATCTTTTGTCGATTACTAGCTTGAACTTATTTCTTCTGCTCATTTCCCTCTTTTTTCTATTTGAATTGGTTTTATCTCTTGCAACTGGAAGTGCTCTACCTAACAATTTGCAATAGTTCTTTAATATATTAAAAATATTATTTTTTGTCATAAATATTGGAAATAGCTTTTCCAATTCATTTCTCTTTCAACATTATGTTGGCCTTTGATACAAAAAAAAATGTGTACGTAGAGATGTGTGTGTGTGTGTGTGTGTGTTAATGTTTCAAATAATTTCTTTCATTTTTTTCCTGGCCTTGATGTCAAGCATAGAAAATCCTTACCAACCTTCAAGATTATGTAAACATTCACCTATATTTTCTTCTAATACCATTATCTAAGTACTTAATCCTTCTGGAATATTCTTTTGTATGAGCTGTCAGTAGATAATTTTTTTCACACATTGCCCCCAAACCCTTTACAGAATAATATAGTCTTTTGAAATGCCTTAATATGTATTAGATCGGTATGTTATTAGATAAATAGATGGATATGCATTTGTTTCTGAACCTCCTATTCAATTGCATTGATCTACTTGGCTTTTCTCATGCTAATCACACACTTTAATTACTTTATTTTTATACAATGCTTTATCATCTGGTAGGACAATTCCCCTCCCCCACAACTAGTTTTTTTCCCCAATTGACTAAGCTACTCTCTTTTATTTTTCAAGGTAAACTAGAATGTAAACCTCTCACATTTCCTCAAAGTCTTTGAAATATGTTATTTGAAATTCATTTCTAATTACATGAGGATAATTGACATTTAAAAAATATTGAGTCCTTCCATCCAACTCCTCCCAAGGAATGCAAGGATGTCCCTCCATTTATTCTTTGTGACCTAGTATATGTTAAATTGTTGTAGAGTATCCATGGCTATTCTAAAATACTGTGCATAGTACAAGAGTACCTATATAAAACTGAGCTTGCTAATAATGCTATTCAAACCTTTCTATTATTGTTTTTTGTCTACTTGAACTTCACAGTTTCAAGTGAGATAAGCTAAAATTCCCTAGTCTAATCGTGTATTGTTATGTATTCCTGACTTTGCTAAATTGACCACGTGTATGTTCTGCTTTTATAACTAATTATTTGGAAATACCATATTATAGGTCCACTCTACCTATACATTGTCTTTTTTTTTTTAATGTAACAAGCTTTCTAAATGCAAAGAAATAAAAAGAAAACAAAACAAAAATTAAAAGACTCTCAAAATTTCCTCCTCCTTAATAACCCATCAGAATATTTTTTAAAACATCATTTCAACTAAAATCTTGATTGGGATTTCATGACTTTTTCTTATTGTGATGCACAAACACTGATCTGTAATATTTTCTATTATCAGTCACTTTTAAATATGTTTAATTTTCAACTGAGAACAAACTGAGGGTTGATGGGGGGTGGGAGGGAGGGCAGGGTGGGTGATGGGTATTGAGGAGGGCACCTTTTGGGATGAGCACTGGGTGTTGTATGGAAACCAATTTGACAGTAAATTTCATATATTAAAAAATAAAAAATAATAATAAAAAAATAAATAAATATGTTTAATTTTCCATTGCAATTTTTTTAATACATGGGTTATTTATGAAGACATTTTCTTTTTTATTATTTATTGTTATTTATTTAAATTCAAGCTAGTTAACATATAGTGTGGTATTAGTTTCAAGAATAGAATTTAGTGATTCATCACTTACATATAACACCCAGTGCCCTCCTTGATGCCCATCACCCATTTAGCCCATCCCCCACCCACCTCCCCTCCAGCAACCCTCAGTTCTCTGTAGTTAAGAGTCTCTTATGGTTTGCCTCCCTCTGTTTTTCTCTTATTTTTCCTTCCCTTCCCCTATGACATCTGTTTTGTTTCTTAAATTCCACATGAGTGAAATCATATGATATTTGTCTTTCTCTGACTTATTCTGCTTAGCATAATACACTCTAGTTCCATCCACATTGCTGCAAATGGCAAGATTTCATTCTTTTTGATCACTAAGTAATACTCCATTGTGTGTGTGTGTGTGTGTGTGTGTGTGTGTGTGTATACACAGCACACCTTTTTTATTCACTCATCAGTTGATAGACATTTGGGCTCTTTCCATCATTTGGCTATTGTTGATAGTGCTGCTATGAACATTGAGGTGCATGTGCCCCTTTGAATCAGCATTTTTGTATCCTTTGGATAAATACCTAGTACTGTAGTTGTTGGGTTGTAGGGTAATTCTATTTTGAATTTTTTGAGGAAACCTCATACTGTTTTCCAGAGTGGTTGCACCATTTTGCATTCCCACCAACAGTGCCAACGTGTTTCCCTTTCTTCACATCCTCACCAACGTCTGTTGTTTCCTGAGTTGTTCATTTTAGCTATTCTAACAGGTGTAAGGTGGTATCTCATTGTGGTTTTGATTTGTATTTCCCTGATGATGAGTGTCTGTTAGCCATCTGGATGTCTTATTTGGAAGAGTGTCTATTGATGTATTCTTGATTAATTTTTTCTAAATTAAAATAAGCACTTTGAAAAAGGAAACACATTAAAGTCTTTAGGATGGTGGTCTATGAAATAAGAGTTAGAAGAGAGAAAACACAAAGAAAAAATAAACATTTTTCTGCAATCCAACTAATTTAAGTAAATAACTTACAAGAAACACATAAGTGATTTTTGTAATTATATAATTCAGAAGAAAATCTATGTATACGAATGGGTTTATTACAGTGTTATCTAAAGTGAAGGCATGGCGTTACCTTTCTCAATCTCCAACAACAGAGGAATAACAGAAGATTAACACAGTGTAATATTATGCAGGCATTAAAATAATAGGGAAGATTATATAGATGCATCTGATAAGAATTTTAAAAAAGAACATTGTTTTCATGAAAAATAAATTTCATAAAATACACTTAATGTAACTTGTGATGTTAAAGATCCCAATTATATGTAAACCAGATGATATATGAATAAAAATAAAATAAAATAAAATAAAAAGAACATTTTTATAAACAAAAGTAATGTACACTAAGTTATGAAAATCAAAGAGTAGGAGGGGCACCTGGGTGGCTCAGTTGGCTAAGCATCCGACTCTCGATTTTGGCTCAAGTCATGAGCTCACAGTCATGAGATCAAGCCCCACGCTGGATCCATGAGATCCATGCTCAGCATGGAGCCTGCTTAAGATTCTCTCTCTCCCTCTCCCTCTCCCTTTCCTTCTGCTCCTCTCCCCTGCTCACACTTGTTCTCTGAAAAGTGAAAAAGAAAGAAAACAATCAAATAGTATGAAAAGATACAAAAGGGGAATTGAAAGCCTCCCTCATTCAGCCCTGCATCTGTCAACTACAAGTTCTTGTTATTCTATAAATACAAAGTCCTGAATGTTCACATATATATTTATTTATACATATTATCTGAGGTAATACCAAACCTTGCTTGCCTTTTTCAGTTAGTAACATATCTCAGAGCTCTTCCCCACATGCACTTTCAGAGATACCTGATTCTTTCAACAATACATAGCATTTCACCATATGAATTAACCACAGTATATTTAACCAGTACTCAAATAGTGGACACTTCGGCTGTTTTCACTTTTTGTTATGTGTTGACACACGGCACAAGCACACACATGCACACACAAATGCTACAATGAACATCTAGGTTAACATTTGCAAGAATATTTACTAAAATATTGCTAAAAATAAAATTGTTGAATCAAAATGTATAATTACTTTAATTTGTTATAAATACTGTAAATTATTTTCCAAAAGTTTGCATAAATTTACAATCTAATCAACAATGTGCAAATTGCTCATTTCCCAACATTTTTACCACCACTGGGTTTCATCTCACTTTTTAGTTTTCGCTGATCTGATAAATGAAAAGTGAAATCTCATTGTTTTGACCTTTATTTCTTTGATTATGTGCGAAGCTGAGAATTATAACATGTATTTATTGGTCATTTTTATTTCTTTCTTTGGTAAATTGCCTATTTATATCTTCTATGCATTTTTGTATGTGTCGCTCATCATTCTCTCACTGATTCATAAAGACATTTTCTAAATGTGTCTGTCCTACATGTTATAAATATGGTTCCCAGTTTTCAATTGTTCTACTTTTATTTTAGTCATATAGAAGGTTTGATTTTTAGGCAACCAACAATGTAAATCTTTTGTTTCACGGTTTCTGAGTTTCCCTTTACATTTCAAAAAACTCATGTTTAACCTACATCCTTTTATCAATAATAGCATCATTTTTATTAATTTTTTTAATGTTTGTTTATTTGTTTATTTATTTAGAGACAGACGGAGCGTGAGCCAGGGAGGGGAAGAAAGAGGGAAGACACAGTATCTGAAGCAGGCTCCAGGCTCTGGCTGTCGGCACAAAGTCCAACGTGGAGCTCAAACTCACAGGCTGTGAGATCATGACCTGAGCTGAAGTCGGATGCTTAACCAACTGAGCCACCCAGGCGTCCCAATAATAGCATCATTTAAACCTTATCGACTACCTCCCCTCAAACTGATGAGTTTAAGCCATAATTTCCAAAACTATTTTTTCTGTTTTATTCCCATCCCAATTTTATGGGGAGAGTTGTTAAGTAGGTGCTTTAATTCAGTACTTTGGGCTTCAGCAACGTCATTTCTTCTATATGCTGCCTCTATTGAGTCATTTTCTTTATTTTATATTATTAATAGGGTTTGTAAATTCTAATTCATCCAGCAAGTATTTTCTGATTGCTTACTTTACATCAAGTGCTGTGCAGTAGAAAATCGGGATGGGGATTTAAAAAAACAGTTGAATAAAACCAATCTTCTAACTATTCTCATGGAAGTGTATTTTAGTAGACTGTGGAGAAGGAGGTGGAGGAAAAGTAAACTGAAAAATAAATAAACTGCTTACAAAAATTTAATAAGTGCTAGGAAGAATACAAAGTACTGAGATAAAGTTTAGCAGAAGATAGGTGGAGGGCCAGAGAAGGTCATTTTTTGTCCCCCACAGTTCCTCTTTGTCATGGCAGCTTGGTCTTATTTTATTGATGCTACAACCTCTCAAACGTTATTAAGAAACTGGATTGGGGGCGCCTGGATGGCTCAGTCGGTTAAGCGTCTGAGTTCAGCTCAGTTCATGATCTTGCGGTCTGTGTTCGAGCCCCGCGTTGGGCTCTGTGCTGACCGCTCAGAGCCTGGAGCCTGTTTCAGATTCTGTGTCTCCCTCTCTCTCTGACCCTCCCCCATTCATGCTCTGTCTCTGTCTCAAAAATAAATAAACGCCAAAAATTTTTTTTAAAAAAGAAAGAAACTGGATTGTAATTTTCTCAAAGCTATTTCCTGTTTCCTATATTAACTCCATTTTAGTGGGGCCAAATGTGCTGATTGTTCAGCTTAATTACTCTCTATCAAACTGGGGATACTGTCCATATGTCTAGTGGCTTTTCCTTTTCTGTTCATATTTATAAAGTAAGTCACAAATTGATCAGTATCAATAGCTGGTGTGGGTTTTGTAATGATTGGATGGATCACCAATTACTCTTGCTAACTGCCCCTCACCCCCATCTTGGATCGGGGCCTCCAGAGGACCGTGGCCAGCAGTGAATGCTCTAAACAGCTGCTCAAAGGACAGAGTTTGGGTGGCATTTTTGAAAACGATGTATTCGCCCCCTGCCCCAACACTTCCTAAAAACTGCTCTGCCAACTAAGTCCTCTTTTGGCTTCTGCCGTTAGGACTTCATAGCCGGCTATATTCTGCCAGTGTGGCAGTTGCCAATGGAGAGGGGGAAGAAGTTACTGGGGAGATCTAGCCTGTTAGGGAAAGAAATACCCTCCACACACTAATCTGGGGCTACCAAAATCTGGAGAGAAAATATGCCAGTGAAATCTGGCCACATCAGCAGTGTCCACTCATATTACCCCCTGAGCACTTTCCATGCCAAGGGGAGCCTGGAGACTAATATGTTCAGACACTGGAGTCAGGGAGCCTACGATCAAAATCAGTTACTAGTTGTATGACCTTGAGTGACTTATTTGACCTCTTTGAGATCTTATTTTCCATTTTAAAGACACAGCCATAATACTATTTGACTCATAAGGGTGGTGTGGATATCCAGCTTAAACGAGAAAATACATACACAGTACAATTCGCCAAGTCCTTTGACTCCCTTCCTTTGCTCCATGATCAGTATGTAATGATCCAAACCAAACGTTTGACTCTGTAGAATGACTATGGATAAGAAAAGCACACCAATCCCGCCCTCACACGTTGTTCGGTCTTGTTGGCTTTTGAGGACTTAAAGATGTTGGTTTTGCCACGACAGTCTTCCTACCTCAGACTGAAAATGACAGATTTTATCCTGAGTTACTATTGTTCTCAAAAGCATGTTATTTGGTCCTTTTTTCCTTTGAAAAGCCATAATAAATGTCAAATGTTCAGCATTTCTATTTATCAAACCAGAATGCATGGCATAATCTCCACAGACTCTTCTTCCGTGTTCCTGTTTTTTCTCTCAGATGAATCTAATTGCAGCTATATTTAAAGTTATCTTGCTAGCCGGTACTCTCAAAGTTCATCATCTGGTTGAATGAATGAAAATATCTGATTTCTTCAACATTAATCTGAGTCCTTATTTAAATTGTCAAATAGTCGGGGTACCTGGGTGGCTCAGGCGGTTAAGCGGCTGACTTCAGCTCAGGTCATGATCTCGCGGTCCGTGGGTTCAAGCCCCACGTCGGGCTCTGTGCTGACAGCTCAGAGCCTGGAGCCTGTTTCAGATTCTGTGTCTCCCTCTCTCTGACCCTCCCCTGTTCATGCTCTATCTCTCCCTGTCTCAAAAATAAATAAAACGTTTAAAAAAATTAAAAAAAAATAAATTGTCAAATAGTCTTTTTAAATTTTCCTTATTTTAAACATTTCTTATAGGAAATGTTATAAATGTAAACAAAAACTTAAAAAGAAAGAAAAATATCAAGGATATTAATGGAGAGAGGAGTGTTCTTCCCTGTGCCCAATGTTCCCTTCCATACAGATGGGTCTGCATTATTAAACTTGTCAAAATATAGCTGATTTTCAAATAAAATATGACCTACCATGTTTTTATGTAAGAATAACCCTCCAAATTAATGGTAGCCAAAGACAGGAGGGAAAGTTGGTAGAAGGTTAGACATTTACTTAAAGAAAAAACACTTGGTGATTTTACAGGTATGTTATTTCACACATTCAAAGCACAGATAATTCTTTTGCTATTTAAAGTATTACAAATCATTTAAAAGGATATAAAATATTCTAGCTCACTTTATAAAGTTAGAGTAACCCTAACGCTATGTAGTGTTTTCACATTTCCCCAACACATAGGAGAGGTCTGTGGCTTGAAAAGTGGAAAAAAGAGCACCCCATGCCTAGCATCGTGCCTGAAATAAAATAGACACTCAACAAATGATTGTCAAATGAAAGCACAAGAAAACTGACAAGCCAAACTCATTTACCTTTATAAAAGCAAAACTACTAAATAAGGTACTAATTGAATTTAAAAGTTGTTACAGGGGCACCTGGGTGGCTCAGTCTGTTGAGCGTCCGACTTCAGCTCGGGTCATGATCTCACAGTTCGTGAGTTCGAGCCCCGCATTGGGCTCTGTGCTGATGGCTCAGAGCCTGGAGCCTGCTTCAGATTCTGTGTCTCTCTCTGCCCCTCCCCCACTCTCTGTCTCTTTCTCAAATAAATAAATAAATAAATGAACATTAAAAAATAAATAAAATAATAAAAGTTGTTACAAAAGAGTAGTGATTATTACCAAGTTTACCTTTTCCTAGGAATTCATTCATGGTTTAAAATCTATATACTTCATGGGCACCTGGGTGGCTCAGTCAGGTATCTGACTCTTGATTTTGGCTCAGGTCATTTCATGGTTGGTGAGATTGAGCCCCGTGTAAGGCTCTGCACTGACAGCATGGAGCCTGCTTAGGATTCTCTCTTTTCCTCTCTTTCTGCCCCTCCCCCGCTCACACTCTCTGTCATTCTCAAAATAAATAAATACACTTAAAAAAAAGTCTATATACTTCATAGGGCACCTGGGTGACTCAATCAGTTAAGTGTCCAACTCTTGGTTTCAGCTTAGGTCATGGTCTCACCATGTCAGGCTTCACGCTGGCAGTGCAGAGCTTGTTTGGGATTCTCTCTCTCTCTCCTCTCTCTGCCCCTACCCTGAACACTCTCTCTCTCTCAAAATAAATAAATAAACTTTAAAAAGTAAAAAATAAAATAAAATCTATATGCTCCATATCAATAATGTGCCATTTTACTGATGTGTGATAAATGTATTTACCCTATCAATAGGTCAAAGAGGAAAAAAACACATTTGATTGGAATTGACCATCCATCCCTAAACAAAAGTAAATAAGGACTTTGCATATATTATCTTAACATGAAAAAAAATAATGTAGCTGATCATAAACCTCTAAAGCATTTACCATCATAGTAAGGATGAAGGCAATGCAGACAGTATCACCACCATCATTTAACATTCTTTCCAGAAATTCTATATATTGTAATGAGATAAAGAGAAATATTGCAAAAGAAACAAAAGTTTTATTTATCATAGATACTGCTGATTACCTGGAAAATCAACTGAAAATGTATTGGAATCAATAATAAAGATGACTAGTTATAATATATTACTTAAAAATATGTATCTTCCATATATACAAACACAAAATGACCTGTTAGAAACTATTTAAAATATAAGACTAACAATGGCAATAAGGTTTGTAAATGATGAAGGATAACTATTTTAAAAGACTTTTTAGGGGCACCTGGGTGGCGCAGTCGGTTAGGCGTCTGACCTCAGCTCAGGTCAAGATCTCATGGCTTGTGAGTTCGAGCCCTGTGTCGGGTTCTGTGCTGACAGCTCAGAGCCTGGAGCCTGCTTTGGATTCTGTGTCTCCCCCTCTCTCTGCCCCCACCCCCATCCCCGCTCATGCTCACTCTCTCTCAAAAATAAATAAACATTTTAAAAAATTTAAAGACTTTTTAAAATTACTGAGGGGCCAAAAAGAAGATTTTATTAAGTGGAGATGCATACCATGTTCCTGAATGGAAAGACTCAATAGTATATGAATGTTAATTGATTCCCAAATTAAGTCTATAAAGAGAAGGAAATCCCAATCAAAATTTTCAAGAAAATTCTTTTCGGAACTTGTGACAGAATGATTATAATGCTTATCTGAAAAAAAATAGGTAAAAATAGCCAATTTCTTTTTAAAAGAGGACCAATGATTAGATATCAAAGCCATTCATTCATTCACTTGGTCACTTAATTACCAATGCAATACCACTTAGAAGAAAACAAACAGAAACCCAGGACTTAGTTTAAAAAGAAAATAAGCTGCAGCATATTTTCTGAATTGAAGAGGCATTAGCTGCACCCCTTATAAAGTTTTGCCTCTCTTCCTCCACATCCATCCCAGACCTGGATGTAAGTCATTAACATTAGCCTCAATTTATAGATGAGAAAACCAAGGGAGAGCAAGGGTGAAATAATTTGCCAACAGGCTATACAACCAGTAAAGGGTAGTCTAGTGTCTATAATTTTTACCACTACACTATACTGCCCCTCAGGAAAAGCTTTCTAGAAAAACGTATGATCGGTCAGACTCTGGCACACAAGCTTGAGAATACTCATGAATCAGGATTTTATCATATTAAATTCAATAATTCAGCAAAATGTACAAAGTGTTTATTAGGTACCAGACACTGCCTGACTTTGGCTTAAAAAGATGGTGAAAAAACAAATATGGTTCCTTCTCTCATAGAAGTTAGAGTCTGCTGAAGGGACCCGCCTAGGGAGAGATTGAACATATAATGACATGTATAATTATTTATTGTGATGAATATTTTGAAGGCAAAAAAATAGGATGCCATGAGAAAGAAAAATGGGGGAAGATACATGATTTAAATTGGAACATCAAGGAAGGCTCCTCTGAGGGAAGAATATGTAATCTAAGCCATGAGAATAAGAGAGGCTGAAGTAGGTACCGAGAGAAGGTCATACTCTACGTAATCAAATATATTCTATGTAATCAAAGATATTCACCTATACCTTTTCAAGTGTGCCTTTTCTATTTATTATCCCTTGACAGCTTTTCCTCACCTCAAGATGCCGTAAAGATTTGCCTGTATTTTTCTAGGAACAACAATATACAACATTTATATACTTTCATATTTATTTATTTATATACATTTATATACTCTGTTCCAGATACTCTTCCAATTGTTTTATGTGCATTAACTCACTTAATCCTCACAATAACCTTACCAAGTAAGTACTTTTATTATCTCCTTTTTATAGATGAGGAACCTAAGGCGTGAAGAGATGAGGTGACTCGGCCAAGGTCACGGAGCTAGTATCTGATGGAGTTGGAGTCTGAATCCAGGCATTCTTAACATCAATCTGTACTGCCTTGCAAACGTTAGCATTTAATTTTTACATTTAAATCTTTAATCCACCTGCAACTCCTTGATGCATACTATGAAAGTTCTTTTTTTTTAAATGGCCAGTCCACTCCCAATAGCATTTGCTGAGTAAGTGTAATTAACGCATGCCTTAAGAAATATTAAATTCCTACATGATCTTGAGCTGCTGCCTTGGCTTTTTACTATTCTGTCCGATTAATCTGACTATCTCTGCACTGATTCCAGTCTGTCTTAAAATGACTGTACCTTCTTTAAACAAAACAAGACTTCCACTCAGATTTTTTTTCAACTTTATCTACAATATCTTATTTTTTATTACTATAAAGTAGTCATTCACTTTTATCTTACCACAACGCTTCTATTTGTGAGGGCACGATCACTAGAACTCTGCTGTTTACTACAAATTAGACCATGTTGTAGCATCAAACATATTGTGAACACCTACTCTGTTCCAGGTATTATAGTAGGTGATAGGAACACAAATGAATAAGATAGGGCCCTGCCCTCAAAGGAGTTCATGTCTAGAGAAGGGGACAGAGAAGCAACTCAAACATGATGGTAATGAAGGCTGATAGGGCTAAGTAGAGTGAGCATCTAAATCACATGGGGAGGGGGGACCCAATGACATCTTCCACAGAGACAGTGTAGCTTGAGTTGAGTTTTAAATGGCACATGGAAGTGTGCAGGATGAAAAGGGTGAGGAAAAGTCATTTCAGACAGCAGAAACAGTTGGTGTGGAAGTCAGAAATGCTCAAGGAATTGCCAGAGGTTTGACCTGCTTGAAGCATGAGTTTGTACTGGTACATTGCAATGTATGACAAAGTAGACAGAAGCCAGTTCATGCTGGGCTTTATGTGTAATAGTACAATGCTTGGATTTTGTTCTGAAAGTAATGAGAAGCTAAAGGGTTTTATGTAGACAAATGGCATGAACTGTTTCCACTAGTCATACCCATCTGATTAACTGATGGGAAAGTGTCCAAAATAATAGTTTTATACAAAAGTGCAGAAAAATACAAATGGATAAAGAATATACGCAAGTCCGTGACCACAGGAGCTCCGCAGCAGTGGTCAGGAGCAGAGCTATACTTTTCCCGGAACCTAGTACATAAGCCATCAGTCATCTCATCAATGCCCGGGACTTGAAGTGGACCTTTGTTTATATACAGCTTCTGTAGGCAGAGAAATAAAGGTCTACTTCAGCATTTGGGCATTGATGAGGATTCACCGAGATGGTCTATGGCCTGTGTACAAAGATCGGAGGAAGTGGTGGAGCTCAGCTGCTGGGCACCTGCTGAATGACCCTCATGGCTTCCTCTGCAAAGCTCCGCTAAGTCGCACAGAGACACAAATGATATCACTGGAATTAAATAGTAGGCTCCTTCGGGGCCCAGACCCCAGGGATCCTACCGAAGGAAGAGAGAGCATACCCTTCATAGACCCTTAGACGTTAGGTTCGGTACCAAGCAATGTTTTAAACATTTCATTGAATCCTTTCGGTCAGAGCCTTAATAGGTTGTATAACAATCAGGACTCTCTTGACTCAAACTGGTCTTTTGAAAAGGAGAATTTTTAAAAACAATTTTTTAATGTTTATTTATTTTGAGAGAGAAAGAGCAAGCTCAAGCAGGGGAGGGTCAGAGAGAGAGAGAGAGAGAGAGAGAAAATCCCAAGCAGGCTCCGAGCGTCAGCTCAGAGCCCTATGCGGGGCTCAAACTCATGAAACATGAGATCATAACCTGAGCCAAAATCAAGAGTCAGATGCTTAACCGACTGAGACAGCCAGGCACCCCTGAAAAGGAGAATTTTTTAAGACAGGAAAGGAAACATTGATTCACATAAATGAAAACCTCAAGGGTGAAGCTTGCTCAATCTGGGCAGAGCTTGATACAGGGACTCAAATGATATCACTAGGACCTGATTCTCTCAGACTCATGGTTTGGATCTGGTTTATTCTGAGACAGTCTCTCTCTTTGCAATGATAAAATGGCCACAGCAGCACCAGACTTATATAACCTCAGCTTCACATTCAGGGGAAATCAGTTTCTCTTCCCCAAACATCTTAAGTACAACTCTCATTGACCTGATTATATAGTCATCCGAGAACCCATCCATGTGTGAACGAATGGATAAAAAAGCAAGACCCACCTATATGCTGCCTACAAGAGACTCATTTTAGACCTAAAGACACGTGTAGATTCAAAGTGAGGGGATGGAGAAACATCTATCATGCAGATGTGTGTCAAAAGAAAGCCAGAGTAGCAATATTTATATCAGACAAAATTGACTTTAAATCAAAGACCGTAAGAAGAGACAAAGGAAGATACCATATCATAATAAAGAGAATGATACAATAAGAAGGTATAACAACTATAAATATTTATGCACCCAACTTAGAAGCACTCAAATACATAAAACAGTTAATAGCAAACATAAAGGAACTAATTGATAATAATACAATAATAGATGACTTTAACACCCCACTTACATCAATGGACAAGTCAGCTAAACAGGACATCAACAAAGCTTTGAATGACACACTGGAACAGATGGCTTTAACAGATCTATTAAGAATATTCCCTACTAAAATAGCAGAATATACATTCTTTTCACGTGTACACGGAACACTCTCTGGAATGGATCACATATTAGCCCACAGAACCTCAACAAATTCAAGAATGTCGAAGTCATACCATGAACTTTTCTGACCGCAATGCTATGGAGCTAGAAGTCAACCACAAGAAAAAATCTGGAAAGACCACAAATACATGGAAGTTAAATAACATGCTACTAAACAATGAATGGGTCAACCAGGAAATAGAAGATATTAAAAAGTACATGGAAACAAATTAAAATGAAAAAACAACAGTCCAAAACCTGCGGGGTGCAGCAAAGCAGGCCTAAGAGGGAAGTTTATAGTAATATAGGCCTATCTCAAGAAGCAAGAAAAATCTCAAATAAACAACTACCCTTACACCTAAAGGAGCTAGAAAAAGAACAACAAATGAAGCCTAAAGCCAGCAGAAGGAGGAAAATAATAAATATTAGAGCTGAAATAAATGGTATAAAAACTAAAAACACAATGGAACAGATCAATAAAAACAAGACGTGGTTCTTTGAAAAAAATCAATAAAATTTATAAACCTCCTGCCAAACTTATCAGGAAAAAAGAGAAAGGACTCAAATAAAATCACAAATGAGAGGGGAGAAATAATCAACACCACAGAAATACAAATAATTATAAGAGAATATTATGAAAAACTATATGCCAACAAACTGGACAACCTGGAAGAAATGGATAAATTGCTAGAAACACATAAACTACCAAAACTGAAACAGGAAGAAATAGAAAATTTGAACAGACTGATAACCAGCAAAGAAATTGAATCAGTAATCAAAAAACTCCCAATAAACAAAAGCCCAGGACCAGATGGCTTAACAAAGTCTAAAAAACATTTAAAGAAGAGTTAATACCTATGTTTCTCAGATTTTTTCTCCCAAAAAAAAGGAGAAGGAAGGAAAACTTCTAAATTCATTCTATGAGGCCTATAGGATTGTGATATCAAAACCAGATAAAGACAACATCTAAAAAGAGAACTACAGACCAATATTCCTGGTGAACATAAATGTAAAAATCCTTAACGAAATACTAGCAAACACAATCCAACAAGACCTTAAAAATCATTTACCACAATCAAGTGGGATTTATTCCTGGGTTGCAAGGTGGTTCAATATTCACAAATCAATCAACATGATACATCACATCAATAACAGAAAGGATAAGAAACACATGAATATTTCAATAGATGCAGGAAAAGGATTTGACAAAGTACAACATCCATTCGTGATAAAAATCCTCAACAAAATAGTTTTACAGGGAGCATACCTCAATATATACAGACCATATATGAAAAACCCACAGCTAACATCATCCTCAATGGGGAGAAAATGAGAGCTTCTCCCCTAAGGTCAGGAACAAGACAAGGGTGCCCACTCTCACCACTTCTATTCAATATAGGACTGGAAGTCCTAGGCACAGCAGTCAGACCAAAAGAAATAAAAGGCATCCAAATCAGTAAGGAAGAAGCAAAACTGTCACTATTTGTGGATGACATGATCCTATATATAGAAAACCTGAGTGACTCCACCAAAAAGCTGCCAAAACTGATAAATGAACTCAGTACAGTCACAGGACACAAAATCAATGTACAGAAATATGTTGCATATCTATACACCAATAATGAAGCAGCAGAAAGAGAAATTAAGAAAATAACCACATTTACGAGTGCACCAAATATAATAAGATACCGAGGAATAAACCTAACTACAGAGGGGAAAGACCTATGCTCTGAAAACTATAAAACACTGATGAAAGAAATTAAAGATGACACAGAGAAATGGAAACACATTCCATGCTCATGGATTGGAAGAACAAGTATTATTAAAATGTCTATACTACACAAAGCAATCTACACACTTAATGCAGTCCCTATCAAAATACCAATAGCATTTTTCACAGAACTAGAACAAAGAATCCTAAAATTTGTATGGAGCCACAAAAGACCCCAAATAGCCAAAGCAGTCTTGAAAAAGAAAAGCAAAAATGGAGGCATCACAATTCTGGACTTCAAGTTATATTACAAAGTTGTAGAAATCAAAACAGTATGGTACTGGCACAAAAAATAGAGACATAGGTCAATGGAACAGCATAGAAAACCCAGAAATGAACCCACAACTATATGGTAAATTAAGCTTCAATAAAGCAGGAAAGAATTGTCATGGGAAAAAGACAATCTCTTCAACAGATAGTATTGGGAAAACTGGACAGCAACATACAAAAGAAAGAAACTAGACCACTTTCTTATACCATACACAAAAATAAACTCAAAATAGATTAAAGACCTAAATGTGACTTGAAACCATAAAAATCCTGGAAGAGAACACAGGCAGTAACCTCTTTGACACTGGCCATAGCAACTTTCTCTAGATATGTCTCCTTGAGGCAAGGGAAACAAAAGCAAAAATAAACTATTAGGACTACATCAAAATAAAAACCTTCTGCACAGTGAAGAAAACAAGCAACAAAACTAAAAGTCAACCTACAGAATGGAAGATATTTGCAAATGATATATCTGATCAGATATATTATTATTCAAAATGTATAAAGAACTTATAAAATCCAACACCAAAAAAACCTACAAATAATCTAATTTTAAAATGGGCAGAAGACAGGTGCGCCTGAGTGGCTCAGTTGGTTAAGCGTCCAACTGCAGCTCAGTCATGATCTCATGGTTAGTGAGTTAGAGCCCTGCACCAGGCTTTGCACTGAGAGCTCAGAGTCTGGAGCCCGCTTTGGATTCTGTGTGTCCATCTCTCTCTCTGCCCCTCCTCCACTCATGCTCACTCACTCTCTCTCTCTCTCTCTCTCAAAAATGAATAAACATTAAAAAATTTTTTTAAATGGGCAGAAGACATGAACAGATATTTCTACAATGAAAACTTCCAAATGGCCAACAGACACATGAAAATATGTTCATCATCACTTACCATCAGGGAAATGCAAATCAAAACTACAACGAGGTATCACCTCACACCTGGTCAGAATGGCTAACCTCGAGAGCCAAAGCATAAGAGACTCTTAAAAACTGAGAACAAACTGAGGGTTGATGGGGGGTGGGAGGGAGGGGAGGGTGGGTGATGGGTATTGAGGAGGGCACCTTTTGGGATGAGCACTGGGTGTTGTATGGAAACCAATTTGACAATAAACTTCATATACTGAAAAAAAAAAAAGAATGGCTAACCTCAACAACACAAGAAACAACAAATGTTGGCGAGGATGTGGAGAAAAAAGAACCCTCCTGCACTGCTGGTGGGAATTCAAACTGGTGCAGCCACTCTGGAAAACAGTATGGAGTTTACTCAAAATGTTAAAAATAGAACTACCCAATGGTCCGCTAGTGGGTATTTGCCCAAAGAATACAAAAACAGTAACTAATTCAAAGGGATACACGCCCCCTTATGTTTATAGCAGCAGTATCTACAATAGCCAAATTATGGAGCAGCCCAAGTGTCCATTGGTAGATGAATGGATAATGAAGATAATGTAGATGACCAGATAATGAAGATAGATGAATAGATAAGGAAGATTGTATATATAGTGGAATATTAGTGAGCCATAAAAACGAATGAAATCTTGCTATTTGCAGTGATAGAGCTAGATATGATGCTAAGTGAAATAAGTCAGGTAAAGACAAATACCATATGATTTCACTCATATGTAGAATTTAAGAAACTAAACAAATGAGCAAAGGGGAAAGCGAGTGAGAGAGAGACAAATCAAGAAACAGACTTTTTTTTTAATGTTTATTTATTTTTGAGACAATGCGAGAGACAGAGTACAAGCGGTGGAGGGGCAGACAGAGGGAGACACAGAATCTGAAGCAGGCTCCAGGCTCCGAGCTGTCAGCACAGAGCCCGATGTGGGACTTGAACTCACAAACCGTGAGATCATGCCCTGAGCCGAAGTCGGATGCCCAAGCAACTGAGCCACTCAGGGGCCCCAAGAAACAGGCTCTTAATTATAGGGAACAAACTGATGGCTACCAGAGGGGAAGTGGGTGGGGGTTGGGTGAAACAGGTGATGGGGATTAAGAAGGGCACTTGTGATGAGCACCGGGTGATGTCCAGAACTGTTGAATCACTATATTGTACACCAGAAACGAATACAATACTGTCTGTTACAACAGAAAGAACCCATCCATGTGATTAGGGGTATGATTGACTGAAACTCTTCTGTGACTGGGAATGAAAGCAGGAGGGAGGAGAGCCGATGCCCCTTTTAAAATAGAAAATGGCAAACAGATGAGGAAACTGAAGCCCAGAGAGGTTAAGTGATTTCACCAAGTTTTTGCCGCCAACAACTAGGAAAAGAGGAATTAGAACCCCGTCTTGTGGAACTCCAATGTCCATGTTCCTTTTACTGTACCACACTGTCTTAAGAAATGCAGCTTAATTGGACTTGTCAAAAAAAACCTCAAAACCTGACATCATACATGATACAGTCACTCTAATGGAAGGGAGATGCAATCCAGATCATTCCAATCAGAGGCAAATTTGGAAACCTCCTCTGTTTGGCTTCAAAATGCTTTTTTAAGATCACTGGCATAGCAGATGTACCTTCCTATCAAAGGAAGTTCTCAGAGACCATACAGAATGAATAAGAGAAAGAATCTCGGGCTGTTTACTGAATGATGTGCAGAGATTTAAAACCAGATTTATCCATACATGTGTCCTTTACTATATATACTAATTTTGAGTCTGGGAAAAGTGCACACACATGAACGTTTTCTAAATTCCACTAGCAGGACACCTGGGTGGCTCAGTCGGTTGAGCATCAGACTTCAGCTCAGGTCATAACCTCGCAGTTCATGAGTTTGAGCCCCGTATTGAGCTCACTGCTGTCCGCACAGAGCCCACTTCGGATCCTCTGCCCCCACCCTCTCTCTGCCCCTCCCCCACTTACATGGTCTCAAAAATAAATCATTCAAAAAATAAAAATAAAAAAATAAATGCCTAGTTTATAATGTATAAAGATTACAATCCCTGGAGACAAAAATGACTTGCTATATAACACTAAGCAAGCTTTGGTCTGTCCGTCTGTAAAGCTGGTTTACAGTTCGTAGAGTTGATGTGATAGTTAGATGACATAACATGTGTAAAGTGCCTGGAACATAGTAAGTGCTCAAGAAACAAATTTAATGACCCTTATTTTTCCCATCAGCTTATCCACTAATTTTAGAAACAAGGTGGCTTGTGCAGGTAAATCTTCCACAGGCAGTAATTCTTCCCTCCCATGTTCTCTTTGCACATATCCACAGTGATTGCCAAACAGGCAATCATCTGTCATCTGTCAAAACCTTACATGCCCTAAGAAGTGCCCTCCATTTTAGGAACCTCACGGTACATCTTTTTACTAAATGAAAGTTCCTCTTGTGATGTAGTAAATCAGTCACTAATTGATATGCTTTCTATGTTCATACATTTCTATGTTCAGGCAAGTTTGTGCTTTCTTTAAATCCAGGATAAAGGGTTATCCTGCAAAGTGATTTACAGACTCTTCTCTTTCAGAGACCCTTTAAACAGAAAGGACTCCATTTTCTCAACCCTGTCATTTAAGGGAAGTGTTGTAAATGCATTCTTACCACCTCTTTAAACAAAACACGCTGTATGAGGGGCGAAAGGCCATAGGTCTGAGATTGGGTCAGCCACTAATGTAGTGAAGTCACAGAGACAGCCCAGAAAGAGCAACCAATTCAAGAAGGGAGAAATATTGGTAATTAGAGCATCCCAGCTTTATGGCATTAATAATACTTAAGGGACACTGAGATTTACACACACAATTCAATAGTCTAGTTAAGGAAGGGTAGAGCATTTAATCACGAGGGGGAGAAGGACACGGTTCCCTGATACATTAGGGTTGTGATTGCATAGCACAGGGCCAAAATACATCTGAAAGTCATTTCTTTCCATTTCATTACAGTTTACAAAATCCATGCCTAATTTTAGACATTAGCACTCCAGGCTAGATGTATAATAGCCTCTATCTAATCCTACGAGCCATTACAACACAGTTTATAGTATCATCCACAAGAGCCTGGTGGAGTCACATCCTGGTTATGAAATACAGGGCTATAAAGCAGATGGAAATCCAGGGAAGGCTGCCTACAAACCGAACTGAGTAAGCAGCGCTGAAGCATCGCATTAATGGAAAGTTCGTGACAGATAGGACATAGGTTTACACAACGGAGGCATTACCATGACCCAGAAGCGGGGAGGGCACTCAACTGAATTTAAGGGATTAATGATGAAAAGAGAGATGGCCAAGTGATTTTTTAATCCTTTGATTAAATAATAAAACATCAAAAACCAAATCTCATTTAAAAAAAAAAATCAGGATTTCCTAATACCGAATGTTCTCGGATCCCTAAAACAAAAATGTGTCGGGGCGCCTGGGTGGCTCAGTCAGTTAAGCGCCCGACTTCAGCTCAGGGTCATGATCTCGCGGTTTGTGAGCTCGAGCCCCGTGTAGGACCCTGTGCTGACAGCTCAGAGCCTGGAACATGTTTCGAATTCTGTGTCTCCCCCTCTCTGTCCCTCCCCTGCTCACGGTCTGTCTCTCTCTGTCTCTCAATAATAAATAAACGTTAAAAAAGTAAAATAAAATAAAAATTCTTATTAAAAAATGTGTCAGTGTGTCAGGTGTTTTAAAATCCAGTTCAAATATCAAAACAATCCCTCCAAATAACCGAAACATTATCAAGGAATACTGACCAGAAAAAGATCCATTCAATGATCATTAAAAAGAAAAAAAAATATAGTGAGGGATGAAAAATTCTCTTCCTAAATAAACTTACTGAAAATCACATTTGATCTAGAACACACTAACTTGGAGTTTTTGAAAAGCTGGACAGGAATAAAGTTATGTATTAACATTATGCTAATTTTTTTAAAATATCAGTGAGCTAACAATGGAAGAAATAGGACAGAGTAGCATGTTGAACTGACTTACAAAAAGTACACCCCATAGCAGTACTAACTAATCAAATAATTGGCATCCTAATTACAAATAATTCTTATACTTATTAGAGTTGACTTAGCAGGACCTCTACTTGATGACATTGTAAACTTACCTTTTGTTCTTAAAAGTAACACAATTTCCCTTTTTAAAACAGAGTTCCTGATTCAGTTGAGTGGCCTGATAACCACTCCTGGTATATGAAGAAGCAGAAGGAGATGATCTACAATGCCATTAAAAACTGAGCGTGCAACAGATACATTAAAATGTAAATAATGGGTAAATGATGAAATCACAGGTAATTTTTTTTCTTTGTGCTTCTCTTTATGCTGAAGTTTCTATAATGGGCTTGCTTTGCTGCTGTAATCAGAAGGGAAAAGATTTTATTCATGATTTCAAATTGGCTTTCCCCTTTCAGTCCAGCCTACTATTAGATCGTTCCCTCTGCAAGATCACGTCACTCCCTGTTATAAATAAATAATAAACAAATAAATCTATGTATGGATGTCTTTAAATCTTTACTGCCATCCCAACACTGCCCACAGAATGAAGTAGAAATGCCTCAGCTCAACAGGCTCAATCCCTCCTCAATAGGATTCCAGATTCTCTTCCAAGTCTTATCTCCCACCAGCCCCAACAGGAACCCTGAATTGCAGACAGATATTCCCTGTGTGTTTCCATCCCACGTTTTTGCTCTCGCTCCTTTTGCTTGGAACTTCTGTGCATCCTGCTTATTAAATCATACCTATTCTCCAAAGGCCATCTCAAACGCTACAACCTCCAGGAAACCTTTTCAGATGTTTCCGGTTACATGTGCTTTCTCCCTCCTTCAAGTCACTATAGCATTTTGTTCATGCCTGTTATAGCTTTTCTCATATCCTGCCTTATTATAATTACTTGCATAATTATCTTCCCCCCAGGCAAAACTGGGAAAGCCCCAAGGACAGGACTGGATCTTATTTGTTGTAGCCCCCAACAAGCAGAGTGCTTTTGTAAAATGACAATATTGGTTGAATTAAATTAAATCCAGTGCTGTTGTGACCAACATATTGTTAGGTTAAATTACTAGGAGCCTAAGCAGAACATCTTGAGCCACTAAGGCAGGGGGCGGGAGGGACTGTAAAAAATAACAAGCTAATCTAATATAAATTCAGAGAGGTAAAATGATTTGTCATATCCCTGACTTGTAGTTATCCATAAAACTAGGATAACAACTTGCCACATACTTTGTCCCCGAGGCAAGCTGGTGAGTATCAAAAACAAAAGCAAAAAAAAAAAAGTCAACAATCTCTCAATCTAAGATTCTAGAACAGAAGTTTTCACACATTTTGCTGACTTCAGAATGAAAGAAAAGGGAGGGGGGGATGGAGGGAAAGAGGGAAGGTGGGGGAGGGAGGAAGGGAGGGAGGGAGGGAAGGAAGGAAGGAAAGAAGAAAGGAAGGAGGGAAGAATGAATTCTTCAGAATGAAAGAAAAGGGAAGGAGGGAAGGAGGAAAGGAAGGAAGGAAGGAAGGGAAGGAGGGAGGGAGGGAGGGCGAGCTTCTGTGGCCAAAAAAAATGGAATTAAGAAGAAAGGAAAAAGGAAGGTACAGCTGGTGCCATATTCATATTCTCTGAATTTCCACTCCTGAGCACAAAGCCTATCACGTAAGTGCTTAATTAACGTGTTGAACTAAGCTGAACTCCCTACACAGGCAAAAAAAATCAAGCATATTAAGAGAAACAATTGCTCAAATACTCTTGTTGGAACAAGCGTTTATTATTCTTTGAATTTAGCATTTACTTAACATTTAGTATTTGCCATTATTATTCACGTAGTTCCATCATTTTATAGATGGCTACCTGTTCATTTGTGTAAAACCAACCAAAGCCCTTCAAACCCAAGGAATGAATCAGGCCCAAGACTCCATCTATCAATTAAATTTGCTCTGGGCAGGCTCTGTTCAAAGCCAGCGGTCTCAAAGCAGGGTTTCCCTCATGCATCTCTTCTTTAAATTAACAGGATTTCAAGACTGACTCTAGACCCAAAACAAATATCCAAAAACAAAGCCTGAAGGAGGACTCTGATGCTGTGTGTGTGTGTGTGTGTGTGTGTGTGCATTTTTTAAGTGGGTTATAATTTTTAAAGAGTTTTTGGATAATGAAAAGGAAAAGATGATTTTTGTCTCTAATGAAAAGAGGAAAAATAATTTTCTGTGGCGTGGTATGAAATGACTCAATAGACCCAAAGCGACACGTAGAACATGATTGGGTTACATATATCTAAAGATAAATTCACTTCTTGAGTGTAAGAAGCCAAATACTTCAGTCCAAAGTTCTCTTACATCTGTCTTCAGAAGCCAACATTTACACTTCATCACAAAAAAAGTGCTTTTGTGCCACAGGTAACTGAGCCTGAAATCAGACGAACAGCATTATTGCTTATGTATCATACATGTAAAACAAATTAGCTTTCTTGATTTATTGTAGGCAAAAAGTGATAGTTTTTAAAAACCAGACTCTGCTGAAAAATTGACCTTTCAGTCTACAAACATACCATTTAATTTACAAGAGAAGTAAACCCTTTTGGATTGTATTTACCCAGTTACTTTAATAAAGGTTAGACCTTTCAAAAACAATTGTAAATGTGGCATTTAGCTTCTCATATTTTTCAAAGCATTACTTGAATCGTGTGATTCAAAAGAAACAACTAAGAAAATAACAACAAAGCAACATTGGGGTTCCCTCCAGAGTGAAGTAAAATGCACAATCTCCAGATTAAAATCGCAGATTTAAAATTTTACATTTCGGAGACTCAGTAGACTCATTGGGTTTCAGGAAATGTCATTAACATTTCCTTTGGGGTAAAGATGGCCGATACATTCATTAATTCATTCATAAAGCAAAGCTTATTACTGATACACACTGGTATTAGTTACTGAAAGCTGATGATTATTAAAATACAGAAGCACCATCGGGTAATGAAAAATACAGTAATTAAAATCCAGGAGGTGAAATCTCACACTAAAATTCAGAAAGGTTTTCTTTTACTTGTGGTTTTGTACAAAAGAAGTCAAATCCAAGTCTTCCTGTTAAACCACTGTATTTTAAAGTATTCAACTTTTTACTAATGTACCAAAGTTTATCATGTGTACTGCACGCAGAGTGCCCTCTTACAAAATAAGTTGCACGGAATGGGACTCAAACTGTCTGAACATAACAAAGTCTGCTCAAGGACACAGCTTATGACAAAAAGAACGTGGACTTTGGAGACAGATAATACTCGAGATTCAATCCCGGCTCTGCCCTTTACTAGCTATGTGACTTTAGACAAGCTACTTAACCTGTCTAAGACTCAGTTGCCTTATTTCTAAAATGAAGATAACAATTTCTGCCTGACCAGGTGACCCACAATGATGCAGGTAAATTGTAGAATGCTTAGCACTTTGTAAATGCTCAATAAATGTGAAGGTTCTTTTTTCCCTTCCATACTTGTACAAAGATATAGCAAATCAAACCAATGTGACTGAACGAAGTAAAAAGCATTAAAGCAGTTGAATTCAGTGGAAAAATAAAACCTAAGTAGGTTATTTGGATTCTGTAATATGTAAGTTTATTTCTATTCCCCTGAAAACTTAAAATGTACAGGAGTTTTCAATGCCTGCCATTCCTTCACAATCAATGGCAAGATGCCATGACAACTGGATAATTTCCAAGAGTTATGTTCTGGAATGCCTATAAGAAGTTCACTCAACGTCACTGCCTACATCTGGTAAACTTCCTTCATTTCTGGGAAGATATCAGCAGTAGCCAATTTACATCTGCATATAAAGCTGTCCCGGGTCCATTTTGGAATAACTGTGTTATAGGACAGATAGGCTATTTGAGAGCCAGGTTTTCATTCTGGGTTGTCTATAGTATTACCTAAAATATATACAGTACAAAATCATCTATAAAAAATATCTCATGACCCCAATACTTCTGCTTTTGACCTGCAGGCCTTTGGCTACCTGATCACCAGCAGAATAGCTCTGTGGATTTACAAATGCTTCAAGATAGCAGAGGACTATGTCTCAGAACTGATACACCCAACCATTCATATTGCCAGACCCCCTAAGACCGCGCACATTGCCTGTCACCCCATGGCTTAAGTGGGCCTTTATGGACTGATCCCATTTGTACATTAATTTGTGGTATCTGTTGGCGATGCTCAACATCTAAGTCTCTCCCGGCCAGCCCCATTTCCAAATTCTGACAATCTCCTGTCCTGGTTTCTTCTATATTCATATTGCTTAAACTACTGTAACTACAAAACACATCCAAGGGTTTTCAGAATAGGAATGATTTAACAAGTGTATTGTGAGGGTGGGGCTGGGAGGGTAGCCACACATTTAGTCAAAGAGAGCATACTAAAGAATAAGCTGGAAGGGCGCCTCGGTGGCTCAGTAGGTTAGGTGCCCAACTTCAGCTCAGGTCATGATCTCACAGTTTGTAAGTTCAAGCCCCACATCGGGCTCTCTGCTGTCAACACAGAGCCCACTTCAGATCTTCTGTCCTCCTCTCTCTCTGCCCCTTCCCCGTTCGCTCTCTTGCTCTCTCAAAACTAAATAAACATTTTAAAAACGAAGTTTAAAAAAGAGTAAGGTGGAAATTTTGGTCTAACAAAATTGACAGAGAATCGGATAACTCAATACATTTCTATCAGATTAATGCTAATCTTATCATGATTTGCTTAGAAGAATAAATATTGCACTAAATTTTAAAGTAATGCTGATATCTAACTCAAATATTCTATTCTCTAAGAATTTATATGGATCTTAAAAATAATAGTTGTGAAAATAGCTTAAGCTATCTCCTGCTTGGTTAGGCCCAGTGCTCCCTAAATCTCTCCCATGTGAGAGCCAGTGAGAGAAGGGTACATTATTCATTAATAAGCCATTCTCAGAAGCCCAGCAGTAAACAAGTTTCCACGGACTGGCCCCAGAGTAGCACCAGAATCCCTTGACAACTCTCCAGTCATCTCAGGGAATATTTTCCTGAGTCTTTCTTCCAATGAATATTAACAGCCTCTCTCCACCTTTCAGCTACCCGCAGTATGGCTCTCTTACCACAATACCCCCATTTGGAAACTTAGCCACTTATCACCCTCACGACTATCAGCCAAGAAGAATTCAGAGTCATAAAATGTAGACCTGAAAGCCAGATGCTGCCCTCAGACATGTCTTGCTTGCCTTACACAGTATGGTTCTAAATTGCGTATGTGAATTCCCTTAGATGGATGGCTGCCCTCTGGTTTGTACAGCTGCCACAAATTCCTACCGTAGGGCCAGCCAACATCTAACATCACATTCTGTATTAGCGCATTAGGTATTTCTTTCACAGGGGCCTGATGCTGGTTGCTTTGCTGCTGGTTTACTCTCACAGGCTTTGTAGCTTTTATTGCTATTGGCTTTCAGTGCTGATCGTTTCCCTATATCTCAACACGTCGTACGCAGGGGAGAAAAGGAATGAATGAACCAGATCTCCCAAGGACCGTAGTGAGCACATTAGTATTCGGAGTCCATACGGGCCAGGGTCACATCCCAGAAGTCATGTAACACCTGAAAGGCTGGTGTCCACCAATCACCAGCTTTTAGGGAGTATATCATTTATCAGTTCACTTATTCATTGACCATTTATCCAATTCCTCACCTATTGAACAAATTTCACTGAGCACATAAAAAACCTTGAGGTGAGTACTTGAAAAATTGACGTGAGATGTAGTTCTTGTGATCAGATTTTTTCCAACGGGAAATGGGGGAAAAAACTTCAAGAAACACTGGTATGTAGCTAGTCCTTGCAGCTGGCTTTCTACTGACACGTTAGCGATGGACCCAGACACCGAGATGGAATTCAGGGAGTCTTCACAATATGGTAGGAGGGGCAGTAGTGATGACAAAATCAAGATAGGGGTCAGTTCTAGGGGAAGGAGGCTGTTGGGCAGGCTAACAAGACACAGTCTCAAGCACAGGAAACAAGACATTAATCAGAGCCAAGATATAAAGTAAGGACTGGCTCTCAGAATAAGACAGTTGGCCAATCATCAGAATGGAAAGAAAAGGTCAGGGCTAGCCTGGCAATAAGGAGAATGGAGGATGAGTCCGAGAATATTGGTCTGGAACTGTTGAAAGCATCTGGCAAAGATACATCCTAGAGTCAAAATGAACTGTCCTGCCCCTGGAATAGTGGAAGGGGGGAAGGGACCCATCACAGAGAAGAAAAGAGGGACACAAAGCCTTACCAACCAGCATCATGTCCGCGCGGATGACTGGCTGGTAACATGCCTCTCGGAGGGGGCTAAGAACAGGTGAGCGAGCTACAAAACCCTTCTTTCCTTGGGACCCAGTACTCTGTAAGATCAGAGATGCATCAACTCCATAAAATGAATTCAAATGTCATACATTCAATTAGCCACAGAACGTACAGAGTTAAGGCGAGCTTATAGCGTTTATCACCATAAATGCCCTTGAAAACTGTGAATTTCTCTTTCAAAAATCAAATCATGTAAAGTCCACTATGGGGACTTGCTATTTAAGTAAACCATGAAGTTAAACCTTTTGTAAAGTTGAGAATCTCTTGTGTTACGTGAATAATTTCTCCCCTGAGTATGTTTGTGTATCTGTGTGTCAGATCCCCTTAAAGTGGGAACCTTTCAGGAGGAGGAGTAATGTTGAACTGAGGCACCACTTGTGAGAGTTAAACATGCCTCCCACTGGCAGGCTCAGGATGTGACATTTAAAAGGCAGTGATTCAAGGTTGTTTCCGTCGCCCCACAGTCCACGCAAGAGTCACACAATTTTGCAGACATGTTCCAAAGCAAAACAAGGTTGTTCAAGCCCAAAGCAACACCGCGCAACAGCAAGACTGAGACCGGGCAGCGTGGGGATTGGAGGACGTATCATCAGAGAAGCAGCGGCAGCCGCCCTCCGGGACGCGAAGCAAAGAGAAATGTGACTCAGGGGGAGGCCGGGAACAGTGCCGGAAGTACTAGGAGAAGCCACCCCTGTCAGGCCGACACGGTGCCTGAATTGCAACTAAAAATGGGTAACAAATTAGGAACATAAACAATAGAAGACGACTTAGAGACTGAGGCCCTATAACCAAGACTAGTAAAAGTTTGGAGAATTGACAGTGTGTGGAGTGACCCCTTGGTCCCTGTTTGCGAGGGACTGAGGGGTTTCACGGAACGCGGGGCTTCCAGAGCTGGTCAGGATACACCGGGATGGTTGGTCACTCCAGGTGCATCTGGTTAGGAAGCCAGGTGGAGGTAAAGATGAGGAGACCACTTAATATAGTCGCCCCTAGAATCTGTAAACGCTGCGTGACCACTGCCCCTGGCGCGATTCGTCTCCTCTTGCTGCTATGCCAAAATACCACAACTTAGTGGATTGAAACAGCACAAATTTATCACAAACCTGGAGGACGGATGTCAGAAATGGGTGTCACTGGGCTGAAAGCAAGGTGGCCACGAGGCTGCGCTCCCTCCAGAGGTTCTGGGGAGAGTCTGTCTCCCCACCTTTTCCAGCTTCTAGAGCTGCATTCTTTACATTCCTTGACTTGCAGTCCCTCCTTCCAGCCCAGCGTCAAAGCCAGCACTGTAGGCAACAGCTTCAGTCTCTCCGGTTCCATCTTCTTATCACCTTCTGTCTGTCTCTGGCTCCTCCTGCATATCTCTCTTCTAAAACCCTTGTGGTTACACTGGCCCACACAGGCGATTGAGGATAATCTCTCCAGTTTGAGATCCTTTACTTGATCACATTTGCAAAGCACTTGTTGTCACCTCAGGTGACATTCACAGGTTCTGGGGATTAGGGCAGGGACACACTAGGAGGGCCAAAGGATCAGTTTGGGGATGGGGCGGGGGCAGCAAACTTGAGTTAGCATGGTTCAGCTCTCCTTCACCTCTACCCAACCCTGCCCATATTTCTCCAACACTGACAACTCTTAGCTGTGGGGCCAAAAAAACAGCAGAAAGCAAGAAGAGAAGGTAAGTGGGGGAATGACCTAGCTCCCCCGGAAGATCCCCAGATCTTGCAGATAGGAAAAGCAAAGCTTAAAAAGTGAACCAGTTGCTGGGGCGCCTGGGTGGCTCAGTCAGTTAAGCGTCTGACTTCAGCTCAGGTCACGATCTCCCAGTCCGTGAGTTCGAGCCCCGCGTCAGGCTCTGTGCTGACGGCTCAGAGCCTGAAGCCTGCTTCAGATTCTGTGTCTCCCTCTCTCTCTCCCCCTCCTGCTCATGCTCTGTCTCTCTCTGTCTCAAAAATAAAATAAAAACATTAAAAAAAAAGTTAAGCAGTTGGGTGGCTCAGGCAGTTAAGCATCTGACTTCAGCTCAGGTCCCGATATCATTGCTTCATAGGTTCGAGCTCCGCGTGGGGCTCTCTACTGTCAGCACAGAGCCTGCTTCAGATCCTCTGTCCCTCTCTCTCTCTGCCCCTCCCCTTCTCTCTTTCTCTCTCTCTCTCTCAAAAATAAGTAAACATTAAATAAAATGTAAAAAAAAAAAAAAAAAAAAGTGAAGCAGTTGGTCAAGTTCACCTAGCTCCAAAGTATAGATCCAGAACTCTGAAGAAGAAAGTGGAGAGAAAGTCCTCAGAGAATCTGGAGTGGAACTCCCCAGACTTCCCACCCAAAAAAATGCTGGCAGAGGAGGCACACTTGCTAATGGGTAAGCACAGAGGACACACGGCAAACAGGCCAAGGGAATGGAGGGCAGGAATACATGCCTCCTAGTCTTTTTTTTTTTCATGTTTATTCATTTTTTGAGTGACAGAGACAGAGCGTGAGTGGGGGAGGGGCAGACAGAGAGGGGAGGGGGAGACACAGCAGGCTCCAGGCCTGAATCGGGCTCCAGGCTCCAAGCTGTCAGTACAGAGCCCAACACAGGGCTCCAAAAGTCAGCCGCTTAACCGACTGAGCCACCCAGGCACCCCCATGCCTCCTATTCCAACAGACCCAATCAAAGGGAGCTTGGAGTTAGCACTTAATTTGCTCATTCCTCATATCTGGGAGGCCAATAGTATGATTACATAGCCTAAGCTATAGAAAAGTATAGAAAATTGGGAAAATGCAGTGTGGTCACCAAATTCTTGCTAACGAATCAGTTGCCGTGCGTTCTGAGAAGCCGATAAATAGCATACGCACATAGCTATTGTGCAAAGCCAAATATTCCCTACTATGCAAAGAGGAAGGGATGATAAATGGCTCAAGGGAGATAAACAGGGATGCGGACTACAGGCCTGTCAGGCGAATGACAACCCAGTTGTGTCGAGGCGGCATCCGTATAAACTGGGACCACATCTAAGGGGACTGGGGTCCGTTAGCATCAAAAGACTGGTTCGTTTTTACTGTTGGTGCTCCAGAAAGGAATTAATTCATTTGGCAAATATCTGTTGGTGTCCCACCACATCCCAGGTACTAGATTAAGCTTTTACACATTTGCTCATTTAATCTTCCTAGAAGTTCTACAAGGCAAATGTTATTATTTCTAGTTGGAAGATGAAGAATAGGCAGTGAAAGTCTGACTAGCTCACCCCAATGTCACATGTCACATGTCAATAAGTGACAAAGCCAGAAGTTAACTCCAGGCCTGTGGCCTCAAAGCCCTATATCCATACAGAGCAAGGCTTTAATCACAGTGCCTACTTTTGAAACTATTAAGCTGCCTCCGTTTCCACCAGTGTTACTAAGAAGGATGGGATCTGGGTAAACATAGATTGAAATAAGCACAAAATTTATTAGGACTCTTTATGTGTAGGGGTTCATTCTCCTCACCCCATAAAGAAACACTTCCGATAGATACACAACTGAATTACAGGCATGCTGCTGACAGAAAGGACTAGGAAAGAATACTTCTGGAAAATGACTGCTCATTGCCTTATACCCATACATCAGTTAATGCTTACAAATATATTTGCCAGTGTATGGACGGAAAGTCAAGACCAAATTACTCCGAGAAATTAAGCTATCATACCGATATTTGTAGCTCTCTGGTACTTATTTTCTGAATGGCCTCTTCATCCCCTTCTCTCCAAATGAGAAAGCTGAATGACATCATTCCAGAGGTGGGTACAGTCATGAGGATTAACTTTCAGAATTTGACCCAGATTGAGTAGTAGCAAGGCTTATACACCAAGGATATTCCTTTCCACCTATTCCCATTCTCTTTGTAGAAATCAACCAGGCTATTTTAGCCTTCAGGCAAATAACCCCAAAAGCTGTGAGACAAATGCATGATTTGTCTAGAAAAGAGAGGAATTAGGGATGACACTTAGTATGAAGAAATAGGTAATTTCAAACAATTCGAAGGGGAAAAAAACAGTCAAATTAAAAAAAAAAAAACAGAAATGGTCAAAGTAGTTTTCTCTCTGAACACTTTACCCCATGTAAGAAAAAAACAAAAAACAAAAAAACAACTTCATCTGAATAAGTGAAGAGAAGCTAAGAGTTCTTAACAATGGTTAAGAAATCAAAAGGACTCCTGGAGTGGAATGCAGAATGGCCCCAATCATCAGCCAAGAACAGAATACAGGCAGGTTTCCTGTCCCGTTTCTCCCCAGGACAGGGTCAATCCTAGTCACTGCCTTGAATCTTTCATCAGCCCTCTTCCGACACTCTGTCCCCCAGGTTTCCCATTGGCCCCAGAGCTGCAGCATTCAACGGGATCAAAACTGCCTCATGGGGCCAATCTCCTTGCCCCGACACATTTTCCAATGGCAATGTTTGAGTAATCAGTATCCAGCGAATATATTATCCAGTAAATTCTTCTGCTCTAGCCCAAAGGAATGTCACTAATGGGGACATGTCAGACCATGAGATGGACTGTCTCAGAGTTGAGTTTCTAAGGTGCAGTTTAAATAGTGATAGCCCCTAACTAGCTCATTGAAAATCCCTCCCACATTTTAATGTTAGATTCCTGACTATAGGGACTTCCAAATATTCACCAAAGAAAAGAGCAGAGCAGGCACTTTTGCTGATAAAAGTGATGAGACTTTTCTAACACTGGCTTCCATTTCGGCACAGCTTTCAAGTCCTCTTGCAGTGTCAGACATTGGACTTGTGGGTAAATGATGTTTGCACCACCTCCAAAGCCCTAAGGCAGACCTGATTTAAGAAGAATTTGAAAAGAAAAAAAAAAAACAGTAAACAAAATAAAACTCCCTGCAGGATCTGCAAATTGCTAGATTCTCCATTCCTTTGCCTTTATGAACTGAAGACCCCTAGCAAACACAAAATGCTTGAGAAAGGGACTAAGACACTTAATTAAGACAGTTCTAGGCATTTCTAAAACAAAATTTGCAATCTCAGATTGTGCTGGAGAGTCTTCCCCAAGGGAAAAGGGAAAAGGCCCAGCACGTGAACATAATGATGAACAGGAAGAAAGAGTCTTGTTTACTTACTGGGAAGAGTCCCCTGAGGTCCTTGGGGTTCTGGACAAGGAGTGTGCATTTATGCGCATGTGTTTTGTAGGAAGGGTGGATAAAGAAGGTAGACAGAAAGGGTCACTAAAAGTGGAGGGGGCATTCAACAAAAAGGTCACTGACCTCCCAGTCTTCCTGGGTCTAGTGTAGGTGCCAGTGGAGGAAAAAGGTGGTGACAACAAACTTCCCAAAGCCCCCTCCTTAGGCTTGAGGACTCCCTCTACTAGGCTACAACTAAAAATTCTATTTAAATCAAGTCACCTGCTCCCTGTTTATAGAGGTCAGTAATAAATCTCCAAACCAACCGAAAAGGGGTTTGTGCTATATTTTAAACCAAGCTTCCGCCACTTCGTGTGTCTCCTGGAAAGAAAGTCTCCAACATGAGGCTAGCAAAATCCAGCTGCACCAGATATCTTACAAAACTTCTGCAAATCACTGTGCCCACCGCAACTATCAGCCCCAAATAAAACATTCTTAATTATGCATATGGAGTGAGGGAGGTGGTACTTAATTTTTATAAACTCAAACAACAAAAAGATTTTAAACAAACCTAGGGCACCTGGGTGGCTCAGTCAGTTAAGTGTCTGACTCTTGGTTTTGGCTCAGGTCATGATCTCACAGGTTTGTGAGTATGAGCCCCATGTCAGGCTCTGTGCTGATAGTGCGGAACTTGCTTGGGATTCTCTCTCTCCCTCTCACTTTGCCCACCCATCTCTCTCTCTCTCTCTCTCTCTCTCTCTCTCTCTCTCAATAAACATTTTAACAAATCAAGCCAATCTCAGCTATATTCCCAGGATGAAGGACTAGTTGGCTTTCTGCTGATTTGTTCTTTAATAATGGCAAGTTCTTTTAAAGCAACATCTATCATTTATACAAGGTGATAAGTTTTCATTTAGAAAACTGTCTCAGTTCCATGAGGGAAAAAAGGACAAGATTTGATAATGAAGGAGAGTTGACAATTATTACCTTCCTATTCTGTCATTACAAATCCCCATATTCATATTCTTAAATATATACTGCAAAACCCAACACGACATTTGCCTTCATCCATGAAAACCATTTTTCTCGCCCTCCTTCCTTATGTCTTCCCCCCTTTTGCTTCTTGCCGCATTTCCTCTTGTGTTCCTCCTCCTCCTCACTTTCTCTCCCTCCCTCTCTCCTGCCCTGTCCCTTTTCTCCTCTCCCTCCCTCCCTGCATTCATCCTTCCCATCTCTCTCAATGACTTGAAGGAAACTCAGATCTAGACTGACAGTATGACCTCAGGCACTTTTCTCTCTGCAGAGGTCCAGGCCTCAAAAAAAATCCACCGCACTAGAGTTGATATAACTAAGAGAATGAAAACTGGAAAAACAGAATGCTGTTCTAAGAGTAGAGTGGGATGACATTGAGGAAGTAAGAAACCTAAAAGATGTTCCCATTGGGCTAGCAAAGGACTAGCTCTGTAATGAATACTTCAATGCCCAGCTAGAAGGTAACAGAACAAACTCTTATCAATTTGGAGTCTAATAACTTACGAATGGAGACTATTGGGGAAATGGAAATAGGATTTTGTCGATTAAATAGTTCAAAACTGTTTTTCTGCCAAAGATTTTCAAAGTCTTGAGAATCACAAATCTGTGATATTTTCAAACCAAGAAGAAAGAGTATACACTTTTGAGACTTAATCACCTCCTAGCTGAATGATTTGGGGTATTGGTCAGAGCTCAGCCAGGAAACCAGAAACTCTTTTTGATATAGTCTTTGAAATACAGGGTATTTAAGACAAGAAACGCATGGGGCACCTGGGTGGCTCAGTCAGTTGAGCATCCGACTTCGGCTCAGCTCATGATCTCGCAGCCGGGGAGTTTCAAGCCCCATGTCGGGCTCTGTGCTGGCAGCTCAGAGCCTGGGGCCTGCTTCGGGTTCTGTGGCTCCCTCCCTCTCTGCCCCTCCCCCCACTCATGCTCTGTCTCTGTCTCTCTCTGTGTCAAAAAGAAATAAACGCTAAAAATTTTTTTTTTAAAAAGACAAGAAATGCATTATGTAGTTGATGTTGGAGCTGAGAAGCCAAATAAAGGGAAGGTGGGCAGCCCAGAGATTAGAAACAGCAGGAGGCCGCTAACCCCCGCTAGGACTGGGAAGGCAAAAAAAGGAAATGTTTTTTTCTGGAGCCCAGGGGCCAGAGTTACCCAGAAGCAGCTAGAACTACATGGAGCCTGTCTGGTGGAACTGGAACCACAGAGGAAAGGCAACCACTTCTGAAGGTGCTGCCCCAGGCTGGAGGGTTCAGAAGGAAGGTAAGAAATACCAGGGCTTCTTCCCTCTCCTGTCCTCCAGTCTCCTACCTGCATCCCTCTTTGGCTGTACGTAGCCAGAAAGCTAGCTTTCACTGGTGCCCGAGATACGTGGTCTGCAGGGGTTAGCATTCCTGTGCTATGAAGCAGGGTAGGGAAAAGGCAAGGAATGAATCTGGGGCAAACAGGTCCAGAAATGGCACACTTATTTCCCTTTCTATAAAGTAGGAAGAATGGTGCCTACCTCCCTGATTGTTGAGACAATTTAATTGTGGAGTCTATGTAAAGTGCCTAACGTAGTGCCTGGTACAAAACAGCACTCGATACATGTTAACTCCCTTTCTTAGTTCCAAGAGCTCAAGAGGTTCGTACGTTTTTCAAAATGCCTGGGTCCACCTGGAACTAAATACCATTTGTATATTCAGAGCCCTTGGTTTCTAAGACAAAATTAGGCAATGTGGAAAGATTTTGCTTGTATGTTCATCTGTGCTAATTCTTAACATTCCCTTTGAAAGGAATAAAACTATTTCTTTCCAAATGGTCATGTCAGATTTTTTACTTTCATACCAGACTTGTGTCCTAGTTTGCCAAATAAGCTGTATTCTTGCCTGATTTTGATGTCTGATAGGGTCCTATAAATCGATTTCTCTTATGATATCAGTTTGTAATAGCAATGGTCCAGATCCAAAGGAGTTAACGAAGTCTACTAGTGAATACTAAAAGGGGGCTTTTGTGATGGAGGAAAGTCCCTCAACAAAAAGCTAACTGAAGATAAACATCCCCACTGTCAAACACCAGCTGAGCCCAAAGCCTCCTGTTTATGTTAGAGAGACCTCTGTCTTATAAATGTGTCCTTCAGCCTCCTAGACCAGCCATGAATATTTCAGCAAAGGAATTTTGGAAAACCTTTGCTAGCCTTTTCAGAAAATAAAAACGCAAAGATTGAGACAGAGGGAATATTTAAACCTCATACATTATTTGTAATCTGAGATGTTGATCATGAAAGGGAATCTGTGTTTCAATCCCCTGTGCTGCCACTTAGGAAATTCCATCCCTAAGGGACTGGAAAATTGTGGGAATTTGAGCGGCCATTGACATTGAAAAGCTAGACATAGAGGACCGGTGACTGCAGAAACTGTTTGTGAGAGAAATGCAATTTACAGCAACAGAGAACCTTTTAAACTATCTGTGGCTCTCCCTCCGACCCCCCAACTCTCCAGCTAAGGGATGAATTCCCAAAGTCAGGAAAATTACACAAGGAAACAAAGATCAAGAACGATTGAAGCCATTTTTCAGAAGCTGAAGACTTTGGGTAAATAATAATAATAATAATAATAATAATGATGATGGTGAGAGAAATAAGAGTTTCTACTATGACTCCTGGATTAAGAAGAGAAGAGAAAAGAAAAGAAAAAAGGAAAGGAAAGGAAAGAAAAGAAAAGAAAAGAAAAGAAAAGAAAAGAAAAAAGGACACCCTCATAGAATATCAGCCTTGAATGTGAGATCAGGGGATTTGTTATTTTACCTTTAACTAAATAACTAGCTGGAAAACTATGCAGGTCACATCATTCCCTGTGGTTTCCATTTTCAATCTATGCGTCAATGATGGTATTAGCCAATGATTTCTAAAGTTTGTAACGATGCCAAGATTCAATGGCCAATAGATAAAAGCTTTATTTTAGGATTCTAATGTGTAATGAGGAAGTCAGCCTGAAGGTAAAAGGAGGGGTGGGTAAGGGGAGGGGAGAGAGCTGTTTGTATTCGTGCTGAGCTAGAATAAATAATGATCTTCTTTCTGTCAACAAAAGCTTAAATCAGCAGACTAGGTAGACAATGTCAGTAAGGACTTATAAAGATTTGTCCTTGGGGTTAGCCAAAAGTTGACTCTAGCAAATAGAGTCATTGTCCACATGGAATATCCAATTCCCAACCACTTAGCCCTGCCACGCCTTAGAATTGTCTTTGTGAAGATGGTAATGAAATGAAATGAAATAAAAGAAAAGAAATACAATACAATACAATGAATCCAAGTGTTAAAACTATTTAGTATCCTTGCCATGTTAGAACCTTGTCAGCACTAAACACTAAGATGTAACTGACCTTGTCAGGAGAATACATTTCGATGGAAGAATAGGAAATGACAGTGACAAACAACTTGGTGACCTACCAGGTAAGGTTTTCAGATCTACTGGTAGATGGTGATCTCTTGTTGAGGTTATTCCTGTTACCCCCTCAGAAGTCCCTTGTGGAAATTGTTCTAACTTCCCAGTATACCACTAAGATAAATATGGCTTAGATCTTTTTGCTTTGGACTATGCTTCCCTTCTTTAAGTCACCCTCTAAAATTCCCCTTCCCTGTGTACCATAAGCTCAGGCCCATGCAAGATGAATTCTAGCTAATCTGATAAATCAATCAAATGCGTCAGTGAGCACTTAAGGCCTCGTAGTAACATGAAATTATATTAAGATATATTGCTTTTGTGGTTTAAAATATCGGCCCTGGGGTAAAACGACTATGGTTTCTGATCCCAGCTCTGCCACTTTTATAAGCTTTGTAGCCTTGAATAAATGATTTAACCACCCCACGTGCCTCAGTTTCCCCATCCTGAGAACTTGAGTAGCTCTTACCTTACACGGTTTTATGTTACATTAGATAAAGCATCAAACAGAACACCTGGCACGAAGAAGGTATTCAGTGTCTTGCCCCTGTCCCTCCCTTCCTAATCTCCATGTTTTTGCCTGAACAATTTACTTGTTCTAGCTCTCAGTGGTATTTTGTTTTGACTCTACTTATGCAATTAACCAGTGATCATGATAAAGGAACCAAAAGCCCAATATGTTGGCACCATGAAATATGCCCTGGAAGGCTATTAATTAACCAAGACCACAATATTGTTCCATCTCCTATTCCAGAGATACTGCCGGCTTTCGATGCCTTCAATTTATCCAGAGTAGGTGACAATTTAACATTTTTCGGTCTGTGGAACACTTTTCCGAAGGCATTTAGTGAAGCTTAATCAATATCAAAGGAACTAGGCAAGAGACAGTAAAGGGAGGGTCCAGAGTTTAGAGTCAAGTAATTCCAGGAAAAATCCATTCTTTCTAGTGCTCAGGAAATATCTCGGCTGTCTCCCTCAGAGTGATCATAGTATAGCTCTTCTACTTTCTTTTTTCTCAAATATTGTACAAAGGCCTTCACCCTCCCAGAACAGCTACTCCAGACATTTTCAAACAAACTCACCCAAATCGTTGGACACTAATACATCTAAAGGGCAGGGGGCAGAGAGGGCCAGACATTAGCTTAGAAACACCTTTGTTCATCAGGTCATTACTAAGACAGCTAGTTGACTCCTCTGGGGTTTAATTCACAGAAGAGCAAATTGTAATTTCCTGACAGGAGCTGAGGAGCTGGCTGTGGCCATCACCTTTACTACTCTAGACAGCCAGGCCCTCACAATTGTCAGCATGCCCTCATGCTACTACAGGGGAGGTCCATCCCAATGGGCAGCATGGGGGGAATGGACAACATTTTTGATGGCTGCTTATTAAAGACACACAACAGAATCATCCCACAGCTTAATGTTGACCTTTTGGTCTTTAGAGCGTGACTTTGCAAATAGATCTGGTGCCTCGATACAATTCAGGTGACATCAGGCCTCATCCAAGTGCCACAGCCGTTAAGACACTAGAAGGTCAGGTGCCAAATAAGGCCCTATCAGGACCTCTCTTGATAACAAGGAAGACCAGATGTGAGGTTGGGCTGACGATCTTACCTCACTAATTTGAATAATATGGAGAAGACTATTCATTAATGTGAGTCGAAATTCCATATTTATGAACCCATAGAGCTTTAGGACATTCAAACATATCCAGTGACTCAGGAGTCCACAAGCAAAGGTTCTTTAATGCAGAAAGAAATATTTTCAACGAACTGATAAGGGCCAAATACACAGTCAAGCCAATAAGTGCTATAGGTATTTTCCAATACTGAAGCAGTTGAAGAGGGCTTTATTGGCAAAGCAGGATCTGAGTTAGGTCACAAGGGAAGGGCAGGACATAGAAAAGCAAAGAGGAGAGGCAATGATTTTTTAAGTGTGCTAGTCCCTTGAAGTTCAAGAACAAAGGCACCATCAGGGTACTTCAGAGAGAAGAGAAGTAACCCTCCAGTGCAAGGCTCTGTGGGGAAGTAGGGAAATACAGGAAATGGTCTCAGCGGCTCCATGGCCAGGCATCGTGTGGCCCTTCAATACCTTTTAGGATGTGTGGTTTCAGTAATTGAATAGCAACTCTAAAAATCCAACGGATAACCACACAGGTAGACATCTATTACTTTCAACTCTAATTACTCCCACAGCTTCAACTATTTTCACCTTTTGTATGTGTTTCACTTTCTGGTTACATCTTTCGACGTTCCCATTCTCCTACAAATGAGTTGATAGTCTCTCTCTCTCTCTCTCTCTCTCTCTCTCTCTCTCTCTCAACTATCTCTCTGCTTATTTGTAGCTTCTGATCATTATCCTATCCCATGTATGTCTAGGTTCTTGCCCACTCTTCCATCTAGTGATACTCAGTGTGTTTTTCATACCTGTGCCACAACACAGAGAATCTAACCGGGCTGGACCATCACTGTCAAGTTTAGAGTACCCCTTCTAGGAGAGCTCTATGCCAAGCCACCCATAGATCACTGACCTGTCTAGATGACTGAGTTTTGGTAAGGCCCAATCAGTTGTGGCTGGAATGGTATGGTCATCTCATATAAAGCATGGTGGTAACCCATGGGAAAGTTCTAGAAGGAGCCATGTGGGTGACTTCTCACAGCAGGTAGTATATCTGGTTCCACCTTTCATGGTCTGTTCACCAAGCTGGAAACTAAAAGGTGGCAACTTACACACCTTTGGGAAATGATGAGTAGATCGGTGTATTGGTTTACTACTGTGCCATAACAAGATACCACACACTGGGTGGCTTAAACAACAGATAGTAATTTTCTCACAGTTCCGGAGGCTACAAGTCCAAGATCAAGGGGCCAGCAGATTTGGTTTCTCCTGAACTTCTCTCCTTGGCTTGCAGATGACTGTGTCCTCACATGTTCTTCCCTCTCTGGGTGCACATCCCTGGTTTTTCTCCAGGTTTCCAAATTTCCTCTTCTTATAAGAACACTCAGATTGGATTAGGACCTACCCTAGTGGCCTCATTTTAACTTAATTCCCTCTTCAGAGGCACTATCTCCAAATATATTCTGAAATACTGGAGATCTGGGCTTTACCATATGAATTTGTATGTAGGGGGGACAAAATTCAGCCCATAACAACCAGGACGACCGAAGAGGAAGGGAAGGAATGGGAAAAGGAAATAATGTTTGTTAAGCACCTGTTATAGGAGGTACTATACTAGGTGCTTTTATAAGGACATTCTTGTTTAATTCTCCAAAGAACCCCCATGAGAATGGCACTTGTCATTTGAATTTTATAGACAAAGAAACTGAAGACCAAACAGCTTAAGATTATACCGCTATTGAGTTGATATTCAACCTCAGATGTGAATTACTCCTAAGCCAGTATCCTTGTCACTACACACTGCCACTTCCCAGGGCTACTTAGAGAGGCTCTTTCAGATATGTAAGAATTGACTACAGAGTGCCATTTATTGCCTTGTATATTGCTATATATTGACATTCAGAGAAGACCCTAAATGTCAAGGCAAAGAGTATGATAGAGAATCATCGAAGTATTTGAATCAAGAAGAGAAAATATTGGTATGGAAAGTGATGTTTTAGGGAATCTAGTAAGAGCTGACTTTTATTGAGTGTTTGTATCAGACATGGTAATAAGAGCTTTACATGAATTAACTTATTTGTTCCTCACAACCTTATGAAATAGATATTATTATCTCCATTTTACAGAGGAAGAAATTGAGACAGGTTAAGTAACATGTCCAGAGGTCGCACAGTTTGTAAGTGGCAGAGCTGAGATTTAAACACAAGCAGACTGGCTCAGAATTAATCTGACACAACATATGAAGGATGAAATACAGGAAAAAGAGTCTGGACATAGTGAGACCAATGTAGAGGCTATTGTAAAGTCTCAGTTCAAGAGGACAAGGGCTGGATCAGGGAGATAGAGGTGGAAAAGAAAGGAAAGAATCGATTTGGGAGACACTGGTAAAGGATCTCTGCCTCTCACTGTTAGGAACAGGACATCTGCAGGAAAGGAGAAAGACAGGGTTGCCTGTCTACCAGGTCATTCTAAAAACTATGTCTAATGTTCCCTGCCTATTCATCCATGACTAAAACAGAAGAAAAAAAAAAAAATAGAATCCTGCAGGTGTGTTTCTCTAAAGCAATAGCCTAAACCCACATGACTTGTTCTTTCCAATCAAAAGGTAGTAATTTTCTAATCTCAAAGGAGAGGCATTTGCCCCCACCAAACAAGAGTCTAACTACCATCTATTGTATTTACTGGTGATTTATACACAATGGTTTCCTTAGCAACGAGGAACTAACAACCTGGTTGTTTGGAGTTAAAATGAAATTTCTAAGATTTCAGAAACTATATTCTAAAAGGATTACAGTATCTCATACAGAATCATGCATTTTGCCTAGTATTAAAGAAAATTGAATGTACTCGAAAAAAGATATCGAAAGTGGTTTTTATGAACGAACGGTGACAATCGCTAGACTAACCAAAGGGCACACATTTCAAAAACTTATGGAGATTTCATTGAAAATAGTTTAGAAACTACATTAATTGTTGACTGACAATCTTCAAAATAGCTCAGTTTGTCGTAAAAAAAAAAAAAAAGTACCCTTGTATTTTCCCACAAATTCATTCATGTGAAAATGAAAGTGAAAAGGGAGGGAAACAAGTTTTTAAGTGCCTTCTACCTACATGCTTCCACACATATGATGATGTCTTTTTAATCTATAGATTGCTTTTAGACCATACATTCAACCTAATCATTTTGTTTCCTGCCTCCAGGAAAGATATTTCCTAATAAACATACTTGACTTTCATAGAAAAAACTGGGGGGCAAGTGTAGCCACTCCATTGAATGATTGGCACTGATCGTGCATTGATTGGCATTCAAGGATGAATTTGTATGTGGCAGCAGTTGGGGTAGTTGGGGCTCCGGTGACCTAATGGCCAAAATGGTCAGTACCACAAGGCAAAGCCATGTCGATGTCTAGCACAGACTGCAAGAATGTCAGAATAGCACTAAGTCAAAGGGCTCTGCCAACTGCACTGATGATACTTTGAGGTAGAATGGATAGAAAGCAAAGAGCCTTCTATCTTCCATGGCCTCTGCTGGAACCTAAGAGTGGTGATCGAGAGATGTGATGACTATGGTACCTAGCAAGTTATTTCAGATGAGCATCTCTTGGCCTGCAAATATTTCATTTTCTAATTAGAGATCAGATGTATAAAATCACAATCAGGACACATTTTATCAATATACCAATTTCTAAATGGTGGGAGTTAGTACTTACCTGGATGTTGGGGAAGGCCTGAAGACCAGTTGTGCTTTCTTTGATTGCATATCTTCTTTATTTTCTTTACAAGAAAGCTATTATCAGGACAATTCATTGTAAAGCACTATTACTTTAAAGAGAAAAACTTGGCTTTTCCTTCCCCTGGCTAAATTCAATATGAATCATTGCCATCATCTCTAGTCTACAGGAAGCCCCTTGAGCAAGATCAGTCATCCAAAAGCAACAAAGTGGCCCCTCTCTCAACTTTGCTCTGCTCAATGTCCTGAGTCCCCCAGTGAAATTATAACTGGTTCTTCAGCACTTAATTTTACTCTCCAGTCCTTCTCAATACTTGTTTTCTCTTGTAAGAAAACTCCTGGTGAGCAATAAATTTCAAAATGCTACCATGCATTTAAGAAGCAGGGTTTTGCCAAAATGAAATCACATTCTTTGGAGACGGACAGTTCTGAATTTCAGCCACTTTATGCATTGCATGAACTTAAGTAATTCCATCTCTGAGTCTCAGTTTCTACACCTATAAAATGGGGGGAAATACTCCCCCTGGGTGGCTCAGTCGGTTAAGCGTCCGACTTTGGCTCAGGTCACGATCTCGTGGTTCGGAGTTCGAGCCCCACATTGGGCTCTGTGTTGACAGCTTGGAGCCTGGAGCCTGCTTCAGATTCTGTGTCTCCCTCTCTCTCTGCTTGCTGCTCCCCCACTTGCGCTCTCTCGGTCTCAAAAATAAGTAAACATTAAAAAAATGTTTTAATGGGGGAAATAATGTATTACCTCATACATTGTTACAAGGATTAAATGAGGCAATGCATAAAAGGGTGTAGCATAGTGCTGAGTAAGTATTCAATGTAACGTTAAGTGTTAAAATATTAAAATTAATAAATGTAACCTATGGAAAATGTTTGTTTTTCCCCTTGCTATTTTGCTCTCCATCATGCTCTCCATGATAGCAAAGCTAAAGGAATAATGACAATCAATTATGGGTCTCTATATTTTCTCATGTTTCTCCAACTCACAGCAAGGCAGCCCCTTTCCTGCACCTTGGGAAGTAACTCAAAACTGGTATTGACTCAGGTCTTCATATCTGTACATGAGTAGGATACATGGCTCTAAGCTTAATCATCCAGATACATCAGGTTCAGTCTAGGGCATCAACACAGAAATACCAAATACAGCAAGCACAGATTTCCCTGGTCACAGGCTCAGACATGCTTTGAAAAAAATGCCCTCCTCTGAGCCACCACCATTCTGCCTAATACAGAAAATTGCAGCCAGTTCTTTCCAGGTAAGTTCAGACATTTCCCAGTTTAAGTTGTCCTCAGAATCAATGATCAGCTCTGGAGATATTTGGGAAAGAGGAGGCAGCTAAAGGGAATGCCACTGTGCTGGCCTGGCTTTCTTACTGCCACAGATGTAACTCATCCCATCTGTTCCTAGGCACACATGTTGCACGATGCTCCCTTGAATTTTCTATCAGTTGATGTTTGCTGTTTAACAAGCTACCTCAAAACTTAGTAGATTAAAATAACAACCATTTATTTAGCTCACAACTCTGTGGGTAAGCAATTTGGTCTGGACTCAGCTGGACTCATTTATGCATCCACAGTCAGCTGGCAGTCAAGGACCTCATTCACATGTCTGCAGATTGGCTGGCTGTCAGCTGGGATGAGAGAGTAACTGGACCACATGTCTTTCGTGATCCAACAGGCTGATCACAGAGTAATCTGGAATCCCAACAGAAGCAAGAGAAAGCAAACCCTAATATGTGAGCACTCCTTGAAGTTTCTACTAGCTGTCATATTTTCTGTTGCCTCATGGGCCAAAAAAAAAAAAAGGCAACATGACCAAGCTTTACAGTCCATGTGAAGGATGCTATCAAAGAGTATAGAAAAAGAAAGGCATGAATAAATTAGAAATACTGCATCAACCTGCCACAAATGGAAATTGCTTGTTTTCTAGTCATTTAGCTCCCACTTAGCTCTTTGTCAGATGATGAGCCAGTGAGAGGCATCATATATCCCAATTCATAGCAGAGACTATTCGAATTATACACAGAATCCTCTTATCCTGGATAAAAGCACCTTACAAACACATTGGTTCTCTTTCTCTTTCCCTCATTTAACCTCCCCCATTCAATTCAGGGAACCACGGGGCACTTTCATATGGTCTCCCCCTGTCCCTGGAGGGTTTAGAGAACTTAGGGGATGGGAGTTGGCAAGTAGTAAGAGTAGAGGACACTTATCTCTGCCTTTCCTTGCCTAGACCTGTCACACAGTTCAGCTCTACAATAAGGCTCCTGCAATGGATCAAAAGAAGTAGATTGCTCGACCAGGCTGCCCAGCTCTCTGGTCCTCACCTAGGATATAAAACTTAAATCCTTCCTCCGATTTCGTCAACCTTCAAGTGGATTTTCATCATGTTTTACAGCCTCTCATATGTGGCCCAATAGGATGAGGGGACAGAACACAAGAACCTCCAGATGCACGTCTAACTCTCTTTCTACCTCTCCAAAACTCTCTGCTCTTCTCATTCCCTGCTTGAAAAGTTTTTCATGTGTGTGTTGCACACGTGGCAGACATGGGGAGAGTATGAAAAGGCAGGAGAAAATGTTCCCATTGATCTTGTATTCTTCCTAATTTTTTTTTTCCATTATACGGAAGCAAGTGGCTGATTTTTTGGTTGTCGTGGGATTGTTTTTGTTTTTGTTTTTTGAGGTCAGGAGCTAAAAATCTGTCACCTTTATTGTTGGAGCTTATCCTAATAACTACCCCTACAAACTCTGGGAGCTGTTACTCTGGATGCACGGATTCTGGTCAGAGACTTAGTTCCCCTCTGAATTCTGCCATAACTGAAGGCAGAGCCTCCACAGAGGTCAGATAAGTCTCGCAATGGCCTTGCCTAACTTGGAGGGGAGCAACGGGGAGGGGAGACCTATGAGGAGGAATCCAAATGCAACGATTACTAAGGAGAAAAATGTAAAGGCATAATATCTTCAAGTATTAACGGATGGGTTTTTATTCTGTTTTTACCCCTCATTACCCCTCAACATTTCCCATTAAAATTAGACCTTGAGGCTGAGACGTATTACCTCAGGTAAGCGCCCGATGCATAAAACAAAGAGTCACATTCTTGGAGTTTACTTTGGAATTAGACCCCTGAAGCCCTTGCAGAGCCACTGTTGCAACAGATAAAGCTTTAGACCACACAACCCAAGATTTTGAAGGGAGAAAATGGTTTTGAGCTTCAAAAGTTTAAAGATTTAGCATAAAGACCTAGAGCACAAAGGTTATCACACAAACAAAGGAGTTGGGCAAAATTTATGGTGAAAGAAGAGCCAATTTTCCTCATCCAAAATGAAATTAAGTTAGATTGGCTGAGGAAGGGGGAGAGTTGAAAGCCATTTCTGGGAAGAGGGGTGATGGAAACCCCAGAAATATTTGGAGAATATTCAGAGAAGAGACCTGTGCTCAACTTCCCTGATGAAAGCTCAAGAAAACAGCAAGTTTTGCAAAAATCGTGGCCAGATGTGTCTAGATAGAGAGGACCAGAAAGTCTTCCAAATATCCTAAGATCCCAGAGGGTGATGGGATGATAGGTCAAAGCTATCTGTGCCTCAAGAAGGGTACAAATGACTGAAAGATGTGTAGGAGCCTTGGAATTTGAATAAGGAAACACTGACAATGAATTCTACATTAACAGTGCAACATAGGTCTGGTTGGGACTGTGGACATGAGGAGACACTGCAATAGGGATAAAGACCAACAACTCAAATATAATAGCAGCTCAGTTCCCCTCCTCAGACACCAGAAGAAAGCAGAGAATGATCACGGACAAAATACTCTGCCTTCCACTTTGATACTTAGATGCTACCCCATAGAAGAAGAAGGGGGAAAAACAAAACCTTGATTTCTACTGGGTTTTTCCTTGGAAAAAAAAAAATGCTTAATCACACATTTGACTAGGAGTACCTTTCTTTAATTGTCAACATTAAGATTTCTGAGACTGAACAGAACATGGACTACATACAGTACTGGGGAAAGAGAATCACCTCTTTACATACTTGAATTTGACTATGAAAATCATAGCTACAAAAGGTATTCTATTGCTGCTGTAGTAAGTCACCACACATTTAGTGGCTTAAAACAACACAAATTTATTAGCTGATAGTTCTGGAGATCAGAAGATCTAATATCAAGATATCAGCAAGGCTGGGGCACCTGGGTGGCTCAGTTGGTTGAGCGTCCGATTTCGGCTCAGGTCATGATCTCACAGCTCATGAGTTCAAGCCCCGTGTCGGGCTCTGTGCTGACAGCTCAGAGCCTGGAGCCTGCTTCGGATTCTGTGTCTCCCTCTCTCTCTGCCCCTAACCCACTCGCATTCTGCCTCTGTCTCTCTCAAAAATAATAAACATTAAAAAAAATTTTAAATACATCAACAAGGCTGTACTCTTTCTGGAAGCTCTAGAGGAGAATGTGTATCTGTTTCCTTAGCTTGTCTGGTTTCTAGAGACAAATTTCGGTCCTTGGCTCATAGCCCCTTCCTCTATCTTCCAGCAGCATAGCATCTTTCCCCCTTCCCCCCTTCCCTCCCTTCCCTTCCTCATGTCTCTTTCTTTGACTCAGACTCTCCAACCTCCTTCTTTCTCTTAGAAGGCCCCTTGTGATTACACTGGGCCCACCCACATAATCCAGGATAATCTCCCCAACTCAAGATGCTTAACTTAATCACATCTGCAAAGTCCCCTTTGCCATCTAAGCTAACATTCACAGGTTTTGGGGATTAGGACATGGGTATCTTTAAAGGGCCATTATTCTCACCTATCACAGGATAATCTGAGCTATGACCCAAGACCCAGAAAGCTTCACCCTTTCATAGATCATTTCTGGGAAGGACCCACAGAGCCAAATGCTTAGGAGCACAGTCTTCTACACAAGGCTAATGATCAAAGCTGATCTTCAGCAATTATGGACTGAGATGGCCCTCCCAGTTATTCACAGCCAGAATCTGTACTGATTGGTTGGTGCCTGCCCTGTATCAGTTGTTAAACATGTTGACTCTCACCCCTGGTGACAATGACAAGTTGAGAAGTGCCATCCTGATGGTGTGAGCAATTAGAGTGAATCCCTTGAGCAAGGCAGCCTACAGAGCTAAATGGGCTGAATAAGACAGAGGCTTGGAGAACTAGGTGGATGAAGGAGGTAAATAAAAATGATTCTGTTTTCTATACATATGTCCTGGATAACATCCAAAACAGCCTAGCGTTTCCAGCAATTAAAAAGCATGTAGTACATATCTCCACGTCCTCTTCCCTATGATTTCTAAAGAAGATGTAGGTGACTCATTCCCAGACCCCAAGGGACATACTCATTCATTCATTCAACCATTTTTAGAGTCTTCTCAGCGTCAGGAGTTATTCTAGGTGCTGGGCACACAGTGGCAAACAGTACCAGATAGTCTGGCACAGGGTTCTCAAACTTCAGTGTACATCGATAAAATATAATAAAACATAGCTTCCAGACCTATCCAAAAGACAGGTTCCTGAGCCCCTCCCTCAGACAGTCTTTTTCAGAGGCTTTGGGGCAACTCAGGAATTTCTGTATTCCAAATTATTGCCAGTTGGAAGTGGGAATATTCTTGTGAGAAGGGTTTACTTACAGAAAGGAACTCATCGCAGTGGCGATGGTGGAAAAGAATCCTCAAGGCTAATCACCTACCATCTGTCTTCATTTCTGCTGAACCATCCTACGTGTTGGGTCATACAAATACAAGACTCAGTTTATATAAATGCTAACATGTCTACTGTATCCCATCTCCACTTGGAAATCCCATGTGGTCATTTGTTAATTTTGGTCAACACCATAAATCTTGTATCCTTATCTGCTTGTTTATTTCAATAACTCTTGGAGCAGTCTAGATCAAAAAGTAACATGTCTCTAGATCAGAAGATACTCTTCAAGGTGTTACTTAGAAGGCAGGCTGATCATTTTCAGCTATTATATCAAATACAGACTGTGCTTTATTGTGCTAGAAGTCTTATTTGTGTTGATGGCTAGGACATTCAGGAAGTTTGACATCTCTAAGTAAAACACGTTCTACTGACAGATTCTTCTATGGGAAACTGGCCCCCACACAGCCCTTGTTAAGTTGGCAGTGAAACACATGATTCCACTTTCCCAGCTACAGTTTTTTAGACTAGAGATGTACACCTAAACCCGAGAAGTTCAGCCACAGACTCATAACTGACCTAAGGCTTGGCCTGGCATAAAGAGATCAGCCCTGAAAGAGGTGAGCTAAATCAATAACCTCCTTTCTTGGTAGTTTAAAAAAGCCACAGAGAAGTCACAGGGTAATTGCAAGTTAGCTATAGGAGCTGAACTGAAAGGTCATTAACAAGGCAAATCCAGGTTTTGTGCAGCATAGACCTTATACCACTGGGGCAGGGCAGAATGATTTGTAGGAAAAGAACACAAAATTTGAAACTAGGCACAAGGCCTGGGAAGGGACTCATGCAAGTGAGAAGCCATGAAGCTTGAGTTCTTTAAGTAGTAGTGTACTAGAGTCAACCCATACCCATCTGTGCAGGAAAAATGTGAAATTTTCAGGAATTTTGCAAGCTCATTCATGTCATGTTGGTAGCTTGAAATAAGCCATGGTGAGAATCTTTAAACCACAGAGATTGAAAAATGTGACAAATCGGGACATTTCCTTCTCCCCCACACCAAGAGCTAGTTATTAAACATTTACCAGTACATCATTGCATTTACTTCTCGATAGGAAAGAACCTATGGCCATAGGGCTGATTTGGTTGGTGGCACAGTCATTAGGAACCATGTGGAAAATGGGTAAGCAGAAGATGCCAGAAGAGAGGAGAAAATAGAGCAGATTCACAGAGAGAAGCAGGGATATAATGAGAGAGACTTCACCCCTGAGAAATGGATGATATTTTAGTTTGGCCAACAGTTTCAATGAGGCCTAGCTACATTTCATTTTCTTTACTTGGATTTGAATGCCACTTTCCTTTATCAAATCACCCTCCCTAGGGGCACCTGGGTGGCTCATTTGGTTCAGCGTCCGGCTTCAGCTCAGGTCATGATCTCATGGTCCGTGAGTTCAAGCCCCGCACTGGGCTCTGTGCTGACAGCTGGGAGCCTGGAGCCTGTTGCAGATTCTGTGTCACCCTCACTCTCTGCCCCTCCCCCACTTGCACTCTGTCTCTCTCTCAAAAATAAATAAACAAACTTAAAATATTTTTTTTAAAAATCACCCTCCCTTTACACAAATTAGCCTGAGTGGGCCTCTATTCCTTGCAACCAAAAAAAAACTTCAACCCACAATATTAATGAGACTAGGAAAAATCAAGGATTCTTTATGAAATTGGCTCTTCAGTCACAGACTAGAGCTTTTACCCAAGCCAAGAATCTTGCAAATAGATTTCACTGGGTGGGAAATTATGGATGACTCATAGAAAATCCACCCCTTTCTTGATAAATAATTATTTTGAATATATAAAGTTTGAGATGCCTATTAGATATGGAAATGGAGATTTCAAGTTAACAGTTATACATCTTGAGTTTAGAGGAGACATCAGGTTTGGAAATGAGAATTGAGGGGTCATCGGCCTATAGGCAGTACTGAAAGTCAGGGGACTAAATAAAATCATTTGGAGAGAGTGTATAGATAGAGAAGAAAAGGTGGGCCAGGACTGAGTCCTAGGGCATTTCTACATTTAGAAATAGGGCAGAGGAAAGGAGCCAGCAAACCAGATTAAGAATGAACAGCCACTAGTTATGAAGGAAATATGGTGTCCTAGAAACCAAAAAAAGAAGTGATTTCAAGAATAAGGTAGTGGTCAATTGTGTCAGATGTTTACAAGAAGTCTATTAACTGCATCTGAAACTAAAGTAACATTGTATGTCAACTACACTTCGATTTAAATAATGAAATTTTAAAAAATGAAATAAGTCAAAAAAAAACAAGGATTAGAAATTGGCCACTGGACTTGGAAATATAAAAGTCATTGCAGTATTAAAGACAAAAGCCTGATTGTGGTTGGTTGGAGAGAGAGAACGGGTCATGAGGAAATGGAGATGGCAACGATGAACAAATCTTTTAAATAAGTTTTTCATGAAAGGGATCAAGAGAATGGGGTGGTATATCAAGAAGGAGAGATGTGAGATCCAGGGAAACACAGGAACATATTCATATAGACAGAGAAAGGGAATATTCCACGACAGAAGAAGAATTGACAATGCAGAACAGAGAGGAGACAATGGCAGGTGAAAAGTCATGGAGAAGTCAAGAGCAGATGGGATCCAGAGCACAAGTGGAGGGATTGCCTTGGATAGAAACAAAGAATATACGGAAGTAGGTTCAATAGATTTACTAGTAGAAAGGTGAGGGAACTCCCCTATGATAATGTGGTTTTGGATGGGGGTGGAGTGTTTTAGAAGTTTCAGCAGAGAGGAAAATGAATGAAATGACTAGTAAAGGCAAATATGCAAAGATAGTATAATAGAATGCCCAGGAAGTTAAGCCTGAAATTTGAGGACACAAATATAAAGTGAGACCACTTAGCACATGGACTAGTTTTCTATTGACGCCATGACAGATGGCCACAGACTTTGTGGTTTAAAAGAACACAAATGTACCTGACAGCCCTGTAGTCAAAAGTCCATCCTGGGTCTCACTGGGTTAAAGTCAAGATACACCTGCAGGGCTGCCTTCCCTTCTGGAGGCTCTAGGAAAGAATCCATTTCCGTACCCTTTCCAGCATGTCTTGGGCCACGCACATTCCTGGACCCCTTCCTCCATCCTCAAAACCAGCAATACCAGGAGTGCTTATGTTGCGTCTCTCTCTAACCACAGCTGAGAAAGCTTCTCCACTTTTAAGGTCTCGTGGATTTAGATTGGGCCCACCTGGATGATCCAAGTTTCCATCCCCTATCTCAAGGTCTTAATCACATCTGCAAAGCCCTTTTGCCATATAAGGTAACATTCGTGGGTTACTGGGGTTAGGACACAGATATCGTTGGGGGGCCATTTTTTCGATGAGCACAGAATGATTGTATATTTTTCCCAATAGTGTCTACTGCTCATATACAGGCCTGGAATAGGCAGAGAGCAGGGTATTAACAGAGTTTGGATTTTGCAAGGAAAGAACAGCTGGAGGAGAGATGGGCAAGAGTTGAAGAGGTACACAAGGAAAGGACTCTAATGATAATTAAGATCAAGATTTTGGGGGCACCTGGGTGGCTCAGCCGGCTAAGCATCTGACTTCAGCTCAGGTCATGATCTCACAGTTCGTGAGTTCGAGCCCCCCATCAGGCTCTCTGCTGTCAGCACGGAGCCCACCTCGGACCCTCTGTCCCTCTCGCTGTCTGTGCCTCCCCCATTCACACCATCTCTGCCTCTCAAAAATAAACATTAAAAAATCTTTTTAAAAATTTTTTAAAAATTAAAAAAAAAAAAAGATTTTTGAGGTGGTTCAGTTTTTGGTGAGGACAGTTCAAGGATATGACCCTGAGATTGAGTTGATCAGGCAAAATAAAGAAAAAGACAGTTGGAAATGAGACGGTCAAGGAACTGAAGAGCCAGAGGATTGGCTGAATCTTCTAAATGAATGTTGAAGTCACCAAGAATATGATTAACATTAAGGAGGGAGAGGAAGAAAGTGGGTCAAGTATTGAAGTGGGGTTTTTTTTCAAGTTTTAATTTAAATTACATTTAGTTAACATACAGTGTAATATTAATTTCAGGTACAGAATTTAGTGATTCAGCACTTTCACACAACGCCCAGTGATCATCACAAGGGCCCTTCTTAATCCGCATCATCTATTTAACCCGTCCCCCTATCTATCTCCCCTCTGGTAACCATCAGTTTGTTCTCTATAGTTAAAAGTCTGTTTCTTGGTTTCTCTCTCTCTTTTTTGCTTCTTAAATTCCATGTACAACTGAAATCATATGGTATTTGTCTGTCTCTGACTGACTTATTTCGCTTAGCATAATACTCTCTAGCTCCATCCATGTCATTGCAAACGGCAAGATTTCATTCTTTTTCATGGCTAAGCAATATTCCAATAGATAGATAGATAGATAGAATTTTTTAAAGTTTATTATTTATTTTGAGAGAGAGAGAGAGCAGGGAAGGGGCAGAGAGATCAGGGAGAGAGAATCCCAAGCAGGCTCTGCGCTGTCAGCACAGAGACTGATGTGGGGCTCGAACCCATGAACCACGAGGTCATGACCTGAACTGAAACCATGAGTCAGATAGTTAATTGACTGAGCCACTCAGGTGCCCTGTTTATACAACTTCTTGATGCATTCATCACTTGATGGACATTTGGGCTCTTTCCATAATTTGGCTATTGTTGATAATGCTGCTAAGAACATCGGGGCGCATGTATCCCTTCAAATCAGTTATTTTTGTATCCTGGAGTATTTATTGAATGAAAGGAAGTGACTGGTTTAGAGGATAACAAGGAGAGGTAGCAGGTGGCAGATTAGGATGGCATGACATGGAAAGGACCTCGGTTGTCTAAAGGAAAAAGGAGAAATCAAAGCAAGGAGAAAACCTTCCTATAACCAGTGCTGTAAACAGATGAAGAGTTTCTATAAGACAGAGGGCAGAAGTATGAAATAAGTCTGCCTCCTAAAAGCTAGCACTTAGTATCCTGTGGGATGAACCCACATGCTAGAATTCCAACAAAACCTGGCTTCATGTTCTAGCACGTAGCACGTAACAGTGTCCATACTCAGGCAAATTATATTTGGCTTGAGCTTCAACCTCAAGGCCAAATGGCCAAGCACAGACTTCAATAACATATTTAGCATTCTTGAATTCACGTAAGATTATTATCCATGAGTCCATGAAGTTAACCATCACATCTAGTAGGCACACCAGTATCAGTAATAGAAACAAAGCACACCATTCAGACTTATTATCAATATCTGAATATTCACCTATAAAATAGGCGAGCATTCCTGTTGAACCCTGAAGTAAAAATCTTTTGTGTTTTATATACTGAAATTCTCATTAACCAGTTGACGTGTAAATATATACATATTATTGCAATAATAGAGTATTGTAATGATTAGTGAAGACTGTAAAAACTATTTTTAAATACAAAAGCAATTATTAAAGACTTCCAAGTGTTGAAATAAATTGGGAAACAGATTGACAATTAATGCAAATATTAAAAGAGTGCCTGAGCCGCCAGATAAAATTAAAAAGAATATGATATACTTTTGAGTCACCAAATGTTTATAAATATTTATTATTACAAGGGCAAATACTTACATAATAATTATTATAAAATTATTATAAGTATTATAATCATTATAAACACTGAATAATGGATATTAGATTTTCTAATTTGCATCTTTATAAAATTACTTGGTATACTAGTTAAATAAAGTGATATTTAAAACCTCTATTTGATTTAAAGATATTGAACTCCATTTATTCAAAGAAAAAGTCATAATTAAACATTATGCACATCTTAAGAGAAAGAATTAAAAACCGAATATTAATTTTTCCATCTCAAAATTTCATGAGGAAAAGAACCCCAAAATCAAATACCAAACCTCCATGATAAGTTGTCTTTGATCTAGACAGAATAAAGAATACAGAGTAAGGGGGTGCCTGGTGGCTTATTCGGTTAAGCGTCAGACTTGGGCTCAGGTCATGATCTCACGGTTCATGAGTTCAAGCCTTGCATCAGGCTCTGTGCTGACAGCTCGGAGCCTGGAGCCTGCTTTGGATTCTGTATGACTCTTTCTGCCCCTGCCCCACTTGCACTCTCTCTCTCTCTCTCTCTCTCTCCCTCAAAAATAAATAAACATTTTTTTTTTAAAAGAATACAGAGTAAGAATAAAGAAGGAAGTGTTAGGGGCGCTTGGGTGGCTCAGTTGGTTAAGAGTCACGAGGAGTTCAGGTCATGATCTCACAGTTTGTAGGTTCAAGCTCTGCTTCAGCACAGAGTCTGCTTGGGATTCTCTCTCTCTCTCTCTCTCCCTCTCTCTCTCTCTCCCCCACAACCCCCAAATAAATAAACTTTAAAAATAAAAGAAGGAAGTGTTAGAGAAAGATTAGTTAGCCTATACCTATCCCTATAACTATCTTACTCTAATATAAACCTCAGTTTAGGAGCACCTGAGTGGCTCAGTCAGTTGAGTGTTTGACTTCTTGTCAGGTTATGATCTCACAGTTGGTGGGTCCAAGCCCCGCATCGAGGTTGCACTGACAGTGCAGAGCCTGCTTCAGGTTCTCTGTGTCCCTCTCTCTCTGTCCCTCCCCCACTCACACACACACACACCCTCTCGAAATTGAATAAACATTAAAAATGTTTAAGCCTCAGTTTAAATGATTATTTATTTAGGACCACCAGTATGCAGTAAAATGACCCCGGGAATACTCCAGCATCAGACAGTACCAAGAATTTATGATTTCTAAACCACAATGTCAAACACTTTATATGACTGCAAAAATGTATAAAAGACAAATTTTACATTCATCTTTGTGTATCATGAGTTCATTCTATTTTGGTGAAATCTGGTTTTGGTTAAGCTTCATATGGATCATGTAGTGTCATTTGGGTTTTTTTTTTTTAAGTTTATTTATTCTGAGAGAGAGAGAGAGCGGGAGGGGCAGAGCGAGAGGGAGAGAGTGGGATCTCAAGCTCACGAACCGTGAGATCATGACCTGAGCAGAAACCAAGAGTCAGACGTTTAACTGACTGAGCCACCCAGGCACCCCAATTTTTAAATTGGGATATAATTTGTGTACCATAATATTCATCCTTTAAAAGTGTATAAATCAGGGGTGCCTGGGTGCCTCAGTCAGTTAGGCATCCGACTTCGGCTCAGGTTATGTTCTCACGGTTCATGGTTCGAGCCCCGTGTCTGTGCTGACAGCTCAGAGCCTGGAGCCTGCTTTGGATTCTGTGTCTCCCTCTCTCTGGCCCTCCTCTGCTCACGCTCTGTCTCTCTCTCTCAAAAATAAATAAACATTTTAAAAAATTTTAAGTGTATAAATCAATGGTTTGTAGCTTATTTGCAAAATTGTACAATCATCAGCATCACCTAGTTCCAGAACATTTTCATTACCCACAAAAGAAAACCTATTCCCGGGGCACCTGGGTGGCTCAGTCGGTTGAGCGTCCAACTTCAGCTCAGGTCACGATCTCACGGTTTGTGAGTTTGAGCCCCACATTGGGCTCTGTGCTGACAGCTTGGAGTCTGCTCGATATTTTGTTTCTCCCTCTCTCTTTGCCCCTCCCCTGCTCACGCTCTGTCTCTATCTCTGTCTCTCTGTCTCTCTCTCTCTCAAAAATAAATAAACATTAAAAACTTAAAAAAAAAAAAAAAGAAACACCATTCCCATTGCTATTCTTTCTCCATTTCCCTCTACCCTACCCCTGGTAACCACTAGCCTACTTTCTGTCTCTCTGGATTTGCCTACTCTGGATATTTTATATAAATGAAATCAAATAATATGTGGCCTTTTGTGTCTGGCTTCTTTCACTTGGCATAATGCTTTCAGGTTCATCTATTTTGTAGTGTAGATCAGAATTTCATTTCTTTTTATTGCCAAATAATATTCCATTGTTTAGATATACCATATGTATTCATTCATGTATCACTTGAGGTACATTTGAGTTGCTTTCACTTTGGCTCAGGGAAGTTAAATGACTTCAGGACTATTATGGATAATCTTCCTGTGCATATTTGAGTATGAGGTTTTGAGTGGCCATATGTTTTCATTTTTCTTGGATATATACCTAGGAGTAGAATTGCTGGGTCATATGGTAACTTTTTGCTCAGTCTTTTGAGAAACTGCTAAAACTGTTTGCCAAAGTGGCTGCACAATTTTACATCTTCATAAGAAATGGGCAAAAGACATGAATAGACACTTTTCCAGAGCAGGCATCCAGATGGCCAATAGACACATGAAAAGATGCTCAACGTCACTCATCAACAGGGAAATACAAATCAAAACCACACTGAGATACCACCTCACGCCAGTCAGAGTGGCTAAAATGAACAGCTCAGGAAACTACAGATGCTGGTGAGGATGTGGAGAAAGGGGATCCCTCTTGCACTGTTGGTGGGAATGCAAACTGCTGCAGCCGCTCTGGAAAACAGTGTGGAGGTGCCTCAAAAAATTCAAAATAGAACTACCCTACGACCCAGCAATAGCACTACTAGGAATTTATCCAAGGGATACAGGAGTGCTGATGGATAGGGGCACATGTACCCCAATGTTTATAGCAGCGCTTTCAACCATAGCCAAACTATGGACAGAGCCTAAATGTCCATCAACTGATGAATGGATAAAGATATGGTTTATATATACAATGGAATACTACTTGGCAATGAGAAAGAACGAAATCATGCCATTTGCAGCAACGTGGATGGAACTGGAAGGTATTATGCTGAGTGAAATAAGTCAGTGAGAAAAGGACAGATATCATATGTTTTCACTCATATACGGAACTTGAGAATCTTAACAGAAGACCATGGGGGAAGGGAAGGGGAAAAAAATAGTTACAAAGAGAGAGGGAGGGAGGCAAACCATAAGAGACTGTTAAATACAGAGAACAAACTGAGGGTGGATGGAGGGGGTGGGGGGCGAGGAAAATGGGTGATGGGCATTGAGGAGGGCACCTGTTGGGATGAGCACTGGGTGTTGTATGTAAGCAATGAACCATGGGAATCTACTCCAAAAACCAAGAGCACACTTTGCACACTGTATGTTAGCCAATTTGACAATAAACTATATTAAAATAAATAAATAAATACACACATACATACACATAAATACATAAATAAAATAAAATAAAATAAAATAAAATAAAATAAAATAAAATATTATTTGTGGGTAGCTACTGAAACCACACAGGATTTCCACACCTTCTCCTGGAATATTCTACTTAGCCTACTGGCCACCATTTTCTGGGGCCAGATCCAGTAAGTTCACTGCCTACTAGGCCTAGTCCTGATTCCAAGTCCTAGCTTCCTGCTGTCTCCCCACTGACAACCTTCTACCGAGACCCTCGCCATATGCTTCATGTCCAAATCCGTGTAATTATGACATATTTTGGATGGCTTCATTATTCAGGTTATAATCACCTATAATTACTTGATGGAAATTAATTATCAGTATCACTTATTCTTGAGTAGGTCTTTAAGGTTCATAAGACACACTGTTTCATTTACTTCTTAACAACATAGCAACAAGTACCATTATTCTTAGTTTAGAGATATAGAAACTAAAAGCTCAGGAAAGTTAAATGATTTGCCTAATAACACAGAGAGCACAACTGAAGAAAAAGATAATCTCTCTTTATCTCCTTCTGATGATTAAACTGAGAGTAATATAATTATTGACAGTATCAGGATTACTGGTAAAACCAGGACCCAAACTTGAACCCCAAATCCTATTCTTCCACTGACTACCTAATACAGGGAGCCCCGCTCTTTTCAAAAGTTCACGTTAGGCCACTTGGCTTTTACCAAAGACCTATGTTAGAACCTGTTTTTGCTAACTGAAAGAAACCCAAAGAGGATTTTCATTTCCACGAAAAAAGGTGAAAGGCCAAAATAGTGCCTAGCGTTGTTTTGTAGCTAGCCAGCCTCTGTAGAAACACCCTGAGCAGTGAGAGCGGCCCCACCCGACTCCTTCCCTGGGAACAATACTCAGTATCTCCACATCAAGCCAGCAGAGCTTTTAAGTGTGTCTGTGAGCATCTGTGCTTTATCTAGATTTATTTCATGCATCTGTTAGCAAGATGTGTCCTAAGGTATCAGAAACGCCTAAGCGAGGTTATTTTTTGGGTGTGGGTATGCTCAAATTTTTTCCACATACATTAATGGTAATTGCTTGACTTTGGGATAGCAACAGAGGGGAGAAGGACAGGGGACCCGTAGTGCTTCTCTGCCATAAAATAATTTGTCTGAATTTTATTGTGAGGACATTTTCCCAAATTATTTTTGGCAGCCTCCAAGTTCTCCAAAAGCTTTAAAAAAATTTTTCTAGCTTGTCTGTGATGTAGCATTGTCTGGCTTCCCTGCCTATCATCAAACTCATTTAATTAATTGTGTTCTAAAAGAATCAGTTTATTCTATATGTGGCAACAGGCAAAGGGACAAAAGCCCAAAACTGTTGTTAATTTTTATAACATCCAACTAATAATTGCTATAGATTCCTCCCTAATACTGTAGTTCTTAATCAGTCTTTTTCTTCAATGTTTGTAACACCTGCATTACCACCCTACCTGGTTCAAATTCAGACACCTCAAGTGTAGTTTTCAAAATTTTCATCAGACTTTCAAATTCACCCTACTCTCAGCCAAAACTTACTTGTGCCTATGAGCCCAACCCTCAGGTCAAACAAGTTTCATCATCACCCTCTTTATACATCATGCTCGCAACCACCTCAACCGTTTTGTTCATGCTGTTCCCTTAAGTGGAAATACCCTTCCTCTTTCCCCCTACAATAGAAAATCTACCTCCTCTTTATGGCTAACACAAATCCTACCTCGTCCATAGAGCTTTCCCCCCACACCTGCAGTCCTCAGTGGCCTCTCTTCAAATTGCAACTGCACCATGATAGGGAATAAAGAAAACATTCGTGGGAATTGCAATCCATGGGTTAAAAATGGTATCTTTCGGGGCGCCTGGGTGGCTCAGTCGGTTAAACGTCCGACTTCGGCTCAGGTCACGATCTTGCGGTTTGTGAGTTCGAGCCCGCGTCGGGCTCTGTGCCGACAGCTCGGAGCCTGCAGCCTGCTTCCGATTCCGTGTCTCCCTCTCTCTCTGCCCCTCCCCTGTTCACGCTCTATCTCTCAATAATAAATAAACATTAAAAAATTTTTTTCAAATGATATCTTTCGGAGAAACCTCAGTTTCATTACTTTCACCAACTCTAACATTCATAACTTTAATGAAATCATCAAGATAACCTCTATCCCCTTCCAATGATAAAATTGAGAGCCATATAATCATTTACAGTGAAAAGATCTATTTGAAACCAAACTAACCAAAACCCTTAATTAAGTAGAGTTCTTTTACATACAACTTTTAAAATAACGAGGCAAAGCAAACAAAAAATAAAGCTAATTCGACTTTTAGTTACCTTCCAGGGCGTGTCTCAGCCTCATGCCCAACATCTGTTCCATCCATTCTTGGAAACATTTCACTGATTCCTGAGATGATGAGCCTGCAAATCGACACAAGTAAAGATGCTCACTAGATTCTACTTGCTAAGGCAGGAAAGTAGACTCAGACTAAAAAAATTTCCAAGAACATGAGGAAAACCAAAATAGGATTGTACTTCACCCAGGCAATCAAGACAGACTATTTAAAAGAAAGTGTAAAGTCCTCAAAGACAAGGACCAAGTCTTAATCTTCTTTGTCTCCCTCACATACAGTTGACTCTCAGGAAAGTTGTCCAAATGGAGCATTTCACTAGAAATCCCCCGATCCACAGCTTTTCGACAGACCAATTTGGATGTTTTATTTAAAATTTCCTCAAAGGCTGAAAATATCTGCTGTGAATATTCAATTTAACGGCTTCATTTACATTGATCTTTTAGAGGTCTGCTTTGTTTTCATAATTTCTTCTTCTTGTCCTCTCTCTTATTGGCAGGCTTTGTTTTCTTTTCCAGAGGCCTACTGAGCATGGCACACTTTCAGTAATGTTCCATTTTCTACTTGTTTTTAAATCAACCATATGTGCCTCCATTAAGAAGTGAAGCTCCGATGATGCTGGTTTCCCTCTTTAAGAGTTCTGTTCTAAAGAAGAATAAGAAACCTCACTCATAGATCCAGGACTCTCCTAAGAATAGAGATCCTCTATGTTGGTATTTATTAGATGCAATACTGCAAAATGGAACAGTGTGCACCTTCTCCAAAATTTCACCAGGCAGAAGCCCCGGTTTGGAATGCCTTTACATTAATCAGCTTTCCCGGCAGCATAATGATGCTGGAAATTAGGAAAGCAATGGAGGATTCTTAGTCGGATTTAATAGGCTTGGGCACTTTGCTAACACACTGCAGTGGATCAATTGAAGTTAATTATTATACAAGATTAAACCCCAAGTAACTACAGTACATCAAACCAATGCAAAAAGCTCTGGCTCAGGAAGGAGAAAAAACAAACATGAATTCTAGAGGCAAGACTTTTCCATCCCGTTCTTAACTCACTACATTTTGCATATAAACATAATAGACTAATACAATATGAAATAGAGCATATTAAATTCTAAGAGTGAGATATAAACTTCACCTACTGTCTCTATGGAATACTTAACCTGGGGACCTAAAGGAATGGCTGTGAATTTTCTTAACGTTTCTATTTATTTTTGGATAGTTGATTTGTCTTCTACTGCTTGCCCAGATTTACATTTCTACCCACCGGGGACTCAACCTTTTATGATCATTGACCATTGCAAGAAAAAGAAGTATCTGAAGAAGCCACAAAAGCAAATAAATGGGATTTCACATTTATTCACTGCCTGAGTCACTTCAAGGAAGCATGGCTAAGCCTGGAATAGGTGCTTAATAAATAATTCTTGTATGAGAGTTATTTAGGTTCTTTAGGGACCTAACTGGGAGAGACAAAGGAACATACTAGGAAGGAGAAAACAATGACAAGGCACATTTATGCTAATTCATGGTCATTAAGTGATAGTAATATACCTTGTTGGCAGGATGTTTTTTTAAGTATCCACCCATTTCTTCCTGACAGTTCCTTTTTCTTGCCCTTCCCCTCACTGAACAGCTAAACAGTTCCGTGCTCATTTGCTTTGGCAGACAGCAGAAATGGCATAAAGCAGTGGGGAGCAAGAGGCATCTCATCTTGGCATTTGGGTTTCAAAAGCCTAGCAAAGGGCTCACAACGCAAATAATGCTAGCGAAAAAGTAAAAATTTCCCCAACCATCCCCCACCAGACCAGGAAAAGATTTCCTAGGATGAGAAAATTAAGAAAAGGTAGAGAGGAAGCAATGAGAATATAGATGTCAAGTGTTCCAAGAGAGGGGGCCAGAAATAAAAAGCCACATAGGTTTTCGGTTTCTAAGATATACGGAATTTAGACCCCATTTTCAGATGAAGCCTTTGGGAGACAATAAGATACATGAGGGACAAGTAGCTCTTAAACATGTCTCAGCAGAAGGGGACTTAGCCTCACTGCGCTTTCCTACACCTTGTTGTAGAGCAGGAACAGCTGACTGATTTCTGAGAGCACCAGAGTGACATGGAAGTAGCACTGAAACACAATCAACCTAGGGGCACCGGGTGGCTCAGTCGGTTAAGCGTCTGACTTTGGCTCAAGTCGTGATCTCACAGTCCGTGAGTTCGAGCCCCGCGTCGGGTTCTGTGCTGACAGCTCAGAGCCTGGAGCCTGCTTCGGATTCTGTGTCTTCCTCTCTCTCTGCCCCTCCCCTGCTCGTGCTGTGTCTCTCTCTGTCTCAAAAATAAATAAAACATTAAAAAAAATTCTTTTAAAGAGACCTGTTAGAATGGGTTCAAATATTCAATATTGTTCATAGGTCAGTTCTCCCCAAGTTGACCTATAGATTCAACACAATTTCAATTGAAACCTCAGTTTCTTTTCTGCAGAAATTGATTGACAGGTTGATTTGAAAATATATGTGGAGGGGGCACCTGGGTGGCTTAGTTGGTTAAGCCTCTGACTCTTTAAATTTGTTTTAATGTTTATTTATTTTTGAGAGGCAGAGAGAGACAGAAAACGAGCAGGGGAGGAAGAGTTTGAGCCCTCGGGCTCTCTGTTATCAGCACACAACCTGTTTTGGATCCTTTGTCCACCCCCCTCCCATCTCTTTCTGCCCCTCCCCCACTTGCACTCTCTGTCTCTCAGAAAGAAATAAACATTAAAAAAAACCAATCAACCTAAGGGAGCCATGAAGAGCAAGGATCATCCCTCCTGGTGGTGTTTATGAACCACTGATGTAGGCTCAGATGAGGCATGGGTATCTCAATAGATACTTACATGGGCAGAAGATATTGAAGATACAACATATCCAATTGAAGATACAACATATCCTCCCAATATCTTGGCACTATGTGAGTTCTCCATCTAGCCCTCAATAACTTAAACACAACCCAAGTCAAGAAGTGTGAAATGCCCAGACTGACTACAATTAAGTTTCCAAACTCTGTTGGAATGAAACTTTCAAGTTGAAATTTATTAGAAAAAGAGTTTCATTTTTTTATACACATGGGTTTATGGACTGAGATTCATGCCTATATATCTGTAAGCATATATCCAACAAATTACACGCTAAAGAAGTGTTAAAATAGGGATGGACAAGTTTTTCAATAAACATTGATTCACTGGTCACTATGGCTTTGATTAGGAGGTGGTAAGAAAAATACAATGGCAGGGGTATGTGGTGGAAATTCACAGGGCCTCAACTGAAGTGTTGGAATTTTAAGGTCTGAACACGGTAGTAGACCAGGAGACAGATAAGAAACTGGCATGGACAGAAAATGACATTCACCTAGTTATTTAACTTTGCATGAAAATATTGGCTCTCAAACTTTAGTGCAAATATGAGCCAACTTTGATGGATTTTTTTTTTTCACAATACACACACAATGGCCTCAGTACCAGATTTTGATTCCATGGATATACAGCAAGAGTCAGCACACTTGTGCCATAAAGGTCCAGACAGTAAATGTTTTAGGATTTCCTGGACATGTGGACTCTGTCACAACTATCCAATTCTGCACTGTGGTGCAAAAGCAGCCACAGACTATACATACATGAAAAGATATATCTGTGTTCCGTTAAACTTCTATTTACAAAAATAGGTGGCAGCTTGGATTTGGCCCACAGGCCACAGTTTTCTGACCCCTGTTCTCAAACAAGTCCTGAAGCCTATAATTTTTTAAAGTTCTACAAGTGATTCAAATCACAATTTTCCAGAAAGCTTCAATTTTTATACAAATACATTACTTATGCGGGGTAACATATTAATATTTTATGTATCCTTATCAAAGTTTTATTTAATTAAAAAAACAGGAAATTGGGGCAAAAGATACATGGGTCTCATTTATGAATGGCTACGTAAAAGTTATACAAAAAGCCTAAATTAAATATTATCAGGTAGAAACGTCTAGTATAGAAAAAGAATAAGCTATCATAATTAAATAGAACTAATGCTGGGAACAGAAAAACATTACATACCCTTGAATCCAATGATTTCATTTCTAGGAATCATACAGATACATGTTAAGAGATTTAGGTAGGAAAAGTATTTACTCACTGCAGCATTGTTTGTAATAGCAACAGAGGGAAAACCATATAAAGGTCTATTAACAGGAGACTGGTTGATATTACATGCTTAAATATGCATAGAATGTCTCTAGAAGAGTATACAGGAAACTAGCAACAAGTGGCTTCTTCTAGAGAGAGGAACTGGTTGACTAAGAAATAGGGCTAAAGGGGGGCGCCTGGGTAGTTCACTCGGTTAAGCATCTGACTCTTGATTTTGCCTCAGGTCACGGCCTCATGGTTTGTGAGTTTGAGCCCAGCATCAGGCTCTGTGCTGACAGCGCAGAGCCTGCTTGGGATTCTTGGGATTCTCTCTCTCTCTCCCTCCCTTGCTCTCTGCCCCTCCCCACCACTGTGCATGCGTGCATGCACTCTCCCCCCCACTCTCAAAATAAATAAATAAACATTTAAAAAGTTTTTTTAAAAATATAAGGCAAAAGGGAGACTTGCTGTATATATTTTGGGGCTTTAGGGGCTTATATAATGTACAAATGCAACATATTCAAATGAGTAATTATTGTAATTTTAAAATTACATTGCATTAATTGATTCATTTAGCAAACCCTTATTGGCCTCTTACCTCAGGGTAGAGCAATAAACATAGATATCCGGCAGAGGAAACAACCAAGCAAACAATCTGGAAAACGGTGGCTTCAGTGTCCAGGTGCAACCACCAAAAATTGGTTCAATTGTCTTGAGAGAGGAGACAGAAGCATATAATCACTATTTATTTATATGCCCCCAAAGTGATTCTAATATCTAGAATAACATAGCTAATATATTTGAGAGCTAATTAGTTTAAATAAGTATAGACTGATGGTGAAAAAACCTAGAGAAAATCTTAATTGCATCTGAGAATGCCACATCTCCTGAGGACATAAAAAGTGCATGATGTCATTTTCAGAATAAAGGAGGGATCAAGAAATGAGTGAATGTCATTGACCAGTTCTTCCACCTTCTAGAGTAATCCAGTGAGCATAATTCCTCATCCTGGCGCCAGGCATTCCAGGAGAGCAATAGCTCCAATGCTCCCATCTTATCTACTTTCCTACTTGCACCCAAAGAAGAATGAGAAGAGAACCCCACCCCACACCCACACCCCATAGAAAGGTTCTATTTTTTTCTTTGACTTACTAAGGGACTACTGTAATAAAAATGCTAACTCTGTCTTCCAACACCTTCTGGGTCACTATTGCCTGAGACCCCTAACAAGCTGACTTATACGTGTGCCGAATGAACCCACCCATGAGCAAACATTGAAAGTTCACAATCCAGGGGTGCCTAGGTGGCTCAGTTGGCTGAGTGTCTGACTCTTGATTTCTGCTCAGGTCATGATCTTACAGTTGTGGGATCAAGTGCCACGTCAGGCTACACACTGAGTGTGGGGCCTGCTTGGGATTCTCTCTCTCTCCCTTTGCCCGGCACATGCATGCACTCTCTCTCTGTCTCTGTCTCTCTGTCTCTGTCTCTCTCTCTAAAATAAAGAAAAAAAAAGTAAATTCACAATGCAGCTAAGGAGACTCAGCAACTTGAGGGAACAGCCAAGATGAACAACCAGGATTTGTGGCTTGTTTTCTTTTTTCTTTTCAAATTTTTATTTAAATTCTAGTTATTTAACATACTGTGACTGTTATTGAGGCAGACATAATTATAAGGGAAAGAAGAGAGCTTTCAAGGAAAATGGTGAGGACCCTTAAAAAGACATAACTAGAATGCAAAACAGGGGAGTCCAGAAAACATTTTTTTACAGTTTAAAAAATCAGTAATGAAAATGGCAAATAGAATGGCCAATGCTTAAAATTGGAAGATAAAATAAAAGATCTTTTAACACACAGAGAAAAATACATTAAATGGGATTTATTAATGAAAAGATAAGACATATTGAAAGTACTTCCAGAAAACGAACCACTAAATAATAGTTGTATAGGAAGAGAAAAAAAATAGATGGAAATGAATGATCAAAGAAACAAAAAAACAAAATTTCTGTCAACTAGAAAGACTTTAGATTCCAGATTAAAAGTGATCCCCAGGGACCCCTGGGTAGCTCAGTTGGTTGAGCATCTGACTCTTGATTTGGACTCAGGTCATGATCCCAGGGTCGTGGGATCAAGCCCTGCATTGGGCTCATCATTGAGCATGGAGTCTGTTTGAGATTCTCTCTCTCTCTCCCCCCTCTCTCCCCCTCACCCTTTCTCCCTGTCTTTCTCCCTTGCTCATCTTCTCTCTCTCTCTAAAATTAAAAAAAAGGGATCCCCAAATCTCATGACCTGTTAATGAAAAAAAACATGCACACCTAGAAAGCCTATAGAAACATCTAAGCTACAAAAAAAGTAAAATCTTAGAGACACCAAGATAAATAAAACAGGTTGTTAATAACTAAAAGAGAATTTGACTAGCATTAAACTTCTTTTCTTCACCATTGGAAGTTAGAGGACATTGAAGCAATATGTATATATTCTGGAGAGTAAACAGACTTATTCAAAGTAATATTCATATGTGAGAGCAAAAAAAATCATGAACATAAGAAAATTCAGAAAGTATACCACTGTTGGTACAGCCACAGGGAAATCAGTACGGAGGTTCCTCAAAAATTAAAAATACAAATACCATATGATCCAATAATTTACTATTGGATACTTACCCAAAGAAAACAAAAACACTAATTCAAAAAGATACATGCACCCTATGTTACTGCAGCATTATTTACAGTACCCAAGATATGGAAGCAACCTAAGTGTCCATCAACAAATGAATGGATAAGGAAGATGCTGTGTGTGTGTGTGTGTGTGTGTGTGTGTGTACATACATCCACAATGATAAAAAAAAGAATGAGATTAAGCCACCTGAGACAACATGAATGGACTAGAGGTCAGACTGTAAAAGACAAATAACATATGATTTCACTCATAAGTGGAATAAAAAAAAAGATGAATGAACAAAAAGCAGAATCAGACCTGTAAATACAGAGAACAAACTAATGGTTACCAGAGGGGAGGGAGTGGGGGTGGGCAAAATGAGTGAAGGGGAGTGAGAGATACAGGCTTCCAGTTATGGAATGACTAATTCAAAGGAATAAAAGGCACAGCATAAGGAATACAGTCAATATTGTAATGGCAGTGTAATGGCACTGTGTGTCAACCATACTAAAAAAATATTAAGCCACTAATAGCATACATGATACAAAACTAACAAATCATAAGGGGCATCTGGGTGGCTCAGTCATGATCAGTTAAGCATCCAACTCTGGATTTTGGCTCAGGTCATGATCTCACAGTTCCTTTGATTGAGCTCCACACTATTAATGCGGAGCCTGCTTAGGATTCTCTCTCTCCCCCTCTGTCTGCCCCTCTCTCTCAAAGAAATAAACCTTAAAAAAATCATAAAAGGGGGGGGGGGAAGTGTACTACTCATATATTCTTTATAAGTAAATTACTCAAAGAAAGACCGTTTCCAAGTGAAAATTATAGCAGATGAAAGAACTCAAGATGAGGGAAGGTAAAATGTATACAAAAGAGTGGTGAGCCATCCTTCTTGCAAAATGTATTGTTAAAACCTAAATGAATGATAATATGAGCACAAACTGTCGCATAAATGTTAAGAAAGGTGTATTGGACTATAATTTACATTTTGTAAAGTAAAATATATAGTCATATACTGGAAATAAATTATTTTTTTAAACAAAGTTTGGGATTTGGTACAGAAAAGAGGGAGTGAGGCATTTAAACCTTTGTAAGAAATTTCTTTGAACATAGTGGTAAAACATTTTGGGGATTGGAAAACATACCTTATTTGATTCTGTTCTTTTGATAGAAGAATATAGCTTTAAATGCTACAAAAATGTAGAAAAATATCACTAAAGAAATAAAGAATTTATGAATTAACATAGGAAAAGAGAGAAATGTTCTCACTCTGAGAAATCTAGATATGACAAAGGATAAATGAGCAAATAATAACAAGAATAGTAAGTAATAAACATAAAATAAGAAAAAAGGAAAAACTTAAACATATCAATTATCCCCCAAAATGGAAATGGATTGAACTCCCTTTAAAAAGATGAAAGAAAGAAAGAAAGAAAGAGAAGGGAGGGAAGGAAGGAAGGAAGGAAAAGAAACAAATTGCAAGTTAAATTAAGAAATAAATGTTGAAAATAAAGGAATAAGCAAAAATATATTAGGCAAATATTAAAAAGAAAGCAAGAATTGTGATACTGGTACAAGGAAATGAGAATCAAAGTGAAAAGTATTAAATGGCACAAAGAGAAACATTTGGTCATTGACTTATTTATTGAGCATCTACTATGTGTCAAGCATTGTTCTGGATACAAGGAAAAACCAGTCACCAAACAGAATAAAAGAGCTGCATTTGCAGACCTTGCATTATAGTAGCAGAGGATAGATACTAAACAAAAAAAGTAAATTATTTGGTATATTAGATGTGATAAATGCTGTGGAGAGGAAAAACAAGGAGAGAACAGTGAGAAATACCTTAGGTGAGGTTAGAGAAGCCTATCTAAGAAGGCAACATTTGAGCAAGCACTTAAAACAGGTGTAATGGTAAAAGACACTAAGATACTAAGAAGATGTAAGATATAACTCACAAGTACTTATGCACCAAACAACATAAGAGCAAACGCTCCCAGAATTACAGAGAGAAAGCAATATAACTATATAAAGTGAAAAATGTTAATAGATGTCTTTCAGAAAAACTAGTAAGGATACGAAGGATTTCTGTCCCCTGCAAGGAAAGAATATGCATTTTCTTCTATGGCTATGGAACATTTGTAAAAATCAGTCATGTACTTGACACAAAGAAACCTTAAGAAATTCATAAAGTTTTAAAAAGCCATATTTCCCTAAGAATGGCACAAAAAATTAGAAACAACAGCAAAAATATAACAGTATCTTAAGGATCTGGAAACTGAGAAATGCTTGGATAAAAAGAAGAAATTAAAATAGAAATCATGACTTATCTAAAATGTATCCCCAAAATGTACTTTTCACTTTGTATTAAAAGCTATGGGCAAGCCAGGAACAGAAGGAAACTGTCTCAGTGTAACAAAAGCCATCTATGACAAACTTGTGGCTAACATCATACTCAATGGTGACAGGCTGAAAGCTTTTCCTTTAAGATCAGGAAACAGGCAAGAAGGCCCGCTTTCACCACTTTCGTTGAGCATAATACTGGTCATGTTAGCCACAGCAAATAGATTAGTAGAAGTTATTAGGCCATTAGGCTAATTAGGCTATTATTTCTTATTAGAAAAAGAAATAAAAGGCATCCAGATTGGAAAGGAAGAAGTAAAATTATCTTTGTTTGCAAATGACATGATCTTACGTATACAAAACCTTAAAGGTCCCACGAAGGGAAAAACTACTTGAGCTAATAAATGAATGCAGCAAAGGAGCCGGACACAAAGTCAACACACAAAAATCAGTTGCATTTCAACATACTAACAATAAATGATCTGAAAAGGAAATTAAGAAAACAATTCCATTTACAATAGCATCAGAAAATAAAATACATAGGAGCATCTGGGTGGCTCAGTCGTTGAGCATCTGACTCTAGATTTCAGCTCAGGTCATTATCTCCTGGTTTGTGAGTTTGAGCCTCGAGCCCCACAGTGAGCCTGCCTCGGGCTCTGCACTGGCAGTGTGGAGCCTGCTTGGGATTCTCTCTCTCTCTCTCTCTCTCTCTCTCTCTCTCTCTCTTTCTCTCTCTCTCTCTCCCCCCCACCAGCTCTCTCTCTCTCTTTCTCTTTCTCTCTCTCCCCCCCACCCGCTCTCTCTCTCTCTCTCTCTCTCTCTCTCTCAGTAAATAAATAAAAGCTTAACAAAAGAAAGAAAAGAAAATACTTAGAAATTAATTTAACTAAGGAAGTGAAAGGCTAATATGATGAAAACCATAAAACATTGTAAAGTAGACATAAATAAATGGAAGGATGTCCCCATGTTTGTGTACTGGAAGACTTAATATGGTTAAGATGTCAATACGACCCAAAGCAATCTACAGATTCAGTGCAATCTATATCAAAATCTCAACGACATCTTTTTGCAGAAAGAGAAAAATTGATCCTAAAATTTACATGAAATCTCAAGGTACCTGGAATAACCAAAGCAATCTTTTTTTTAACAGTTGGTCAAAAATGGGGACGCCTGGGTGGCTCGGTCGGTTAGGCATCCAACTTCAGCTCGGGTCATGATCTCACGGTCCGTGGGTTCAAGCCCCGCCTCGGGCTCTGTGCTGACGGCTGGGAGCCCGGAGCCCGCTTCGGATTCTGCATCTCCCTCCCTCTCTGTCCCTCCCCTGCTTGTACTCTGGCTCTATTTCTCAAAAATAATAAAATGTTAAAAAAAATTTTCAAAAACCAGTTGGTCAAAAATGATACCATTTTTATATAAATATGTGTATATAGAGATACATACAAAATCAGTGGAAAATGTACACAAGGGTACACCCATGAACAGTAATTTCATATGGGTGATGACAGCAGTACTTTGGAAACTATTAATTGGCTTTATAGAGGTATCATTTACATACAATCAGATACACCCATTTTAAGTATACAGTTCAAATTCTGACAGTTTATACACATTGGTATTCACCACCACAATCAAGAGAAAACATTTGCATCTCCCCCCAAAAGTTTCTTCTCGCCCCTTTTAATCAATTCTACCTCCCACAACTTCCAGCCCCATTCACTGATCTGCTCTTTTGCAGAAGTACTCTGCATTTCTAAATTTTGCTTATCTGTGTATTGTAATATTCTCTAGTGAACATACATCTCTTTTTTTAATACAGAAAAAAACGTGTTTTAAAATTTAAAAATAATTTTAAAACTATGTTAAAAACAGGAAACAAATGCTAAAAAATTCATCTATGAGATAAAATTATTTCAAAATTGATTTATATATTTCTTCCCCATAACATATGCACCAAAGGGTAGGATTTCCATTGTCCTGCTTTGTTCCCTGACTCTAAAGGACCTTCCCCCACCCCCCACTCACCCACACTCCAGTCACTAAGCTGACTCAAAGTTGCTCAGACCAACCCTGTCCCCAAAGTCAACAGCTCCCCACCCTTTCATGAATCAGTAACCTCCAGGGGTTATGACAATCTTCTCACCCAAAATGGAAAAAGGGGAGACAGCCCTCTTTTCAGAAGGTTGTAGCTATATGATTAATATAACATTGTGTGTCAACTATACTCAAATAAAAATAAGAAATAAAATAAAATAAATTGTCATGAATTTCATATATCTATAACCAAAGCGATCTCGAAGAAGAACAAAATTGGAGGACTCACACCTCCTGATTTTAAAACTTACTACAAAGCCTCAGAGATGAAAACAGTGTGGTACTGGCATAAACACAGGTTTCAAATCAACAAAATAGAGTAGAGAGACCAGACATAAACCTTCGCATATATAGCCAAGTGATTTTTTTGGCAAGAGTTTCAAGACCATTCAATGGGGAAAGGACAGCCTTTTCAGCAAATAGTAATGGATGTTCACATGCAAAAGAATGAACTTGGATCCTTACCTAACACCATACACAATAATCACCTAAAAATGGATCAAAGACTTAAAAGTAAGAGCTAGAACTATGAAACTCTTAGAAGAAAGTGTGGAGTAAAAGCTTCATGACATTGGCTTTGGCAATGATTTCTTGGATAGGACACCAAAGGCACACACAAACTGGATTTCATAAAAACTAAAAACTTTTGTGCATCAAAGGAACTATGAACAAAGTAAACACGCAACCTACAGAATGTGAAAGTCTTTGTAAACCATATATCTAATGAGGGATTAATATTCAGCATATGTGGAGAACTCCTAAAACTCAACGACTGAAAACAACAACCCAGTTCAAAAATGGACAAAGGACTTAAACAAATATTTCTCCCATGATATCTCCCATGATAAAATAATGTCAAGCACACGAAAAGATGCTCAACATCACTAATTATTAGGGAAATACAAATCATAACCACAGTGAGGTACTACCTCACATCCATTAGGATAGTTACTATCAACAAAACCAAAAAAAGAAAGAAAGAAAAGGGTGGTTCAGTCAGTTAAGCATCTGACTCTTGATTTTGGCTCAGGTCACGATCCCACGGTTCACGGGATCGAGCACTACATAGGGGTCTGTGCCGGCAGCACAGAGCCTACTTGGGATTCTCTCTCTCCCTCACTCTCTGCCCCTCCCCTGCTTGTGCTGTCTCTGTCTCTCTCAAAGCAAATAAATAAACATTTTTCTCATTAAAAATAAAATTATCGTATGATCCAGTAAATACACCCAAAAAGTACTGAAGGCAAGGTTTTGGAGAGGTATCTCCACAACAGTGTTCATAGCAACGTTATTCACAATAGCCAAAAGGTAGAAACAACCCAAGTGTCCATCAACAAATAAATGGACAAAGAAAAGGAGGTATAAACGTATAAACATACAATGGACTATTATTCACACTTAAAAAGGAGGGAAATTCTGACACATGCCACAATATGGATGAACCTCGAAGACATTATGCTAAGTGAAGTAAGCATATCACGAAGACAAATACTGTACAATTCCACTTTTATAAGGTACACAGAGTACTCAAATACATATGCACAGAAAGTAGAGTGGTGGTTGCCAGAGGCTGGGGGAAGGGATTGGAGACTTATAGTTTAATGAGTACAGATTTTCAGTTTTGCAAGATAAAAAGAGTTCTGGAGATAGATGGTGGCGATGGCTGCATAATGATATGAATGTACTTAATACCAATGAAGTACACACTTCAAAACGGTTAAGGTGGGAAATTGTATGTTACGTGTATTTTACCAGAGTGAAAAAATCTGAAAGATAAAAAAGAACACCAAATAACTATGGGATGTGTATAGAAGATGGGAAACTTCCCAATTTAATTTATAATTTTATAACCTAAATATAAAGCATTATAAACATGCAAAAAAAAAACAAGGTGATTTATTCATATAAATATAAAAATTATAAATAAAATAGCAAAAAAAATCCAGCAGTTCATGAAAGATATTAGGAAATCTAACAACGTAATTTGTGTTAAAAAATTTAAAAGAGGGGCCGCTGGCTGACTCAGTCAGTAGAGCATATATATCTTGATCTTCGTGTCATGAGTTTAAGCCCCACATTAGGCATGGAGCCTACTTTAAAAAAAAAACTTAAAAAGAGAAAATCCAATAACAAATATATCAACAAATAATAATTAACATATTAAATTCTGGGGGCACCTGGGTAGTTCAGTCGGTTGAGCGTCCAACTCTTGATTTCCGCCCAGGTCACAATCCCAGGGTCATGGAACCAGCCCTGCCTTGAGCCCATGCTAAGCATGGAGCCTGCTTAAGACTCTCCCTCTCTCTCTCTCTCTCTCTCTCTCTCTCTCTCTCTCTCTCCCTCTGCCCCTTTCCCCTACTCGTGCTGTCTCTCTCTCTAAAATTAAAAAAAAAATCAAAATAAGATATTAAATTCTGTAACTATTCCTGATAAAAACTCCAAAAAATAAAAAAAGTAGAGGTTATGTGGTGTTTCAGAGCAAAAACATTGGAACCTAACTACGTGGGTTTGAATCTCAGCTCCATTACTTCCTAGCTGGAAGTTAACTTTAAAGTGGGAATGATAATAATAGCTGTTTTATGGCTTAATGTATGTATGACACTTAGATGCACACTCGCTCTTCAGAAAGGCAGTTTGATATAGTAGCTGCGTGGATTCAAATCCAAGCTCACCGCTGCGAGCCATGTGACTTTTGGAAAGTTACTTAACCTTCTGTACCTCCGTTTTCCCTTTGTCTACAAAGAGGAATAATAATAAAGCTACATCCGTAAACTGGGAATAATAATAAATTATAGATTTTACAGATTTTTATGAAGATTAAATTAAAGCTAGAAGCACTTAGGCCACTGCCTGGCACATGCTAGGAATTGCTATGGCAACATTCAGCCTTCTGGGGTTACCTCTCCACGGCTCTGATCTCTCTGGCAACCTGCTCGCAAATTCCAACCACTTTAGTTGGTCCCAGAATTGTGATCTCTGCCTCTTCTGCCTACCGTTCTCTGCTTGGGTTCCGCCATCCGGGGAAACACAGCCAGGGAGAACATTTCCCCCTGGGTAGAAGTTGGACCTGAATCATATACTTCCTGTCTCTCTCAAGGATTGCAGTCCCACCTGGATTACTGTCACATACCTGTCAATAGTTGTTTTACGTATTATAGATCTAAAAAATTTCCAAGCTGTGTATGAAAATCTATAATCTCATTTAATCCTCACGATAGCCACAGGAGATATATACGTCCTAATTACAGAGGAGGAAACTGAATAAGGGAGAGATTAAATAACCTATCCGTGGTTATGAAGCTCGTAAGTGGTGGAGTCAAAATTTGAAACTTGACACTTTTATTCTGGAGCTCAGGCTCTCAACCAGTACACTATACTGCCAACCTGGCAACATTTATTAAAATTAAAATGTGCATAGCTTTTGACTCAGCAATCTCACTTCTGAGAATTTATCCATCAGACATAAATGCACTAGTATATCAAGATATATATGTAAATGTGTTTATTGCAGAATTTGTAATACTTCTAAAAATACTGAAGCCAGTCTAAATCTGATAAGAGACTCTATAAGGGAACGGTTGAATAATTAAAGCGCCTTTGTACATACCATGGAATATTACACGACTATTAAATGAGATTAATATGTATCGAATTGAGGATGTGCAGGACATATTAAAAATGAAAAGCAAATTCCAGAATAATATGCATAGTGTGACTCAGAAATGACTCAGCTAATTTATGGCTCCCGCATAGACCTCTCTCCGGAACTTCAGGCTTCCCACTCAACGTTGCCTCTTAAAGTCTCAAAAGCAGTGCAAACGCAATATGTCCAAATCTGAACTCGGAGTTCTCCATCTCCAAACCGAATTGTTTCCAGTGTCCTCTTTCCTAGTTAATGCATCGTCATACGTCCGGATGTGTGAGCCGGAAGCCCAGGACTTGTGCCTTTGACATCTCCCTCCCACTCGTGTCGTCTTCCCCCCAGCGCACGTTTCCCACACTACACACGTGTCCCACTCATCATCAAGCTCTGTTGATTTTATATCTGCAATCTATTTTCATTGTTTCCAATGCCGCCACTCCCAGGCAAATCGCTAGTGTCTCTCACTTGGATTGCTGCAGTATTCTCTAATCCAAACACAGGTAGCCTCTCCTTATCAACTCTAGCCCTCTTTAATTCATCCTCTATCCTGCATTGTGAGAGCAAAGAACTGTCAATTTGGAAAGCTTTTGCCCTCAGCTCTTGATCAGACAAAAACAATGCAGCATTATCATAATCACAGTCTAAAGAATTCAATTGCCTTTTGTTGTGAAAAGTAACAAAAGCTTTAGCATCTGGAAACATTTTGAGTTACCCATGGCCTCCCCTAATACACTGTGCCCTGCGCCACCACAGAAAATGTAACAACAAAGGGCATTTTAAATTCTTCCCAAAGAGATATCCTTTCCCAGGGGAGGAGGGGTATTGAAAGACTTTCTTTCCAGGGAACTCCTCTAGCAACTATGCCCGGTTTATTCTCTCTCCATTTTGGCTACCACCTCGTAAATTCTGCAGTGGAAAAAAATTCTTCTCGCATTCTACTCACCTTGTATAAATGTATAGCCTGAAAGACCCTAAGAACTCAAAGGCCTCCTCCACTTAGCATGGGCTTCTGACCTGGTTTCTAATTCCAAGTTCTTCTGATTAGAGCCCCAGTATTCCTGCCGGGCTCAGCTCCCTCCCCTGGATCTCCAACCATCGGCAAGGATTCTGCTACCAATTCACGGAGCTCCCAAATGCACCCGTCTGCTGAGCCTTGAGGACCCACTGCCATGTGTCACATCTATCTTTCTGACACACTAACACAACAAGGTACACTGTAGTGTTGACCGTCCCTTGAATCCTACTGAGAGAGCTGTACCTTCAAGCCAAACCCAGGTTCTGCATCCTGGAAAGTTGCCTCAATGACTGCCCTTTCTCCTTGGGTGGGTTTCATGCCAGGTCTCGGGACTTGACAGTAGTTCCAGATGGGACGCATTTGTCATGACTCTTTGAAATACTGGGGAGCTCTGGAGATGTGGGCAGGATGGCAACAACACTTCTCAGTTGACCAGTTCAAGCTCTATAAAGGAGTCTCATTTAACCTTTACAGCACTTCCCACCTTCTGATGCACTCAAAACATTAACGATAATTCAATATGTACAACGTTATTTTGCATTTGTGTGATTTTCACTTCTTCCAAGCATTTTCAAGTTGTTATTCTTATTTGCACCTGCTATTTTATTGGATTTCATAGGCATTTTAGAAGATCAGTAAAGTAAGTATTAAGTGAATTATAAACCTTTAATTTTTTTTTAAATTTTTTTAACGTTTTATTTATTTTTGAGACAGGGAGAGACAGAGCATGAACAGGGGAAGGTCAGAGAGAGGGAGACACAGAATCTGAAACAGGCTCCAGGCTCCGAGCTGTCAGCACAGAGCCCGATGCGGGGCTCGAACTCACGGACCGCGAGATCGTGACCTGAGTGGAAGCCGGCCGCTTAACCGACTGAGCCACCCAGGTGCCCCGAATTATAAACCTTTTAAGGGCAAAGACTGACTCATGCCATTTGAATCCTCCCTGGTATCCAGTAGGGTGATTCTATACAAAGTGAGTGCTCAGTGATTAACTACCAACTTAATATTCTCTCCATTTCATAGATTCAGAAAGCCATGCTCAGAGACGTTAAGCAACACATCTAAAGTCCCACAGCCAATCGCTTCTCGGCCTTTTGGCTAAGATCAAGTGTAGTATCTGTTCTTATCAGTTTAAAGTCCCACAGCCAGTTAGTTCCACTCCTCATTCCAGGCCCAGTGCCCACTCCATTAGACGAATTGTTCTCAGACTATGCTGCATGGAAATTCTGACTTGTGCAGGGAATATGCAGGTGAGGCCGAGTAGAGAGCACACGGCTGCTCCAATCAGAGCATCTTCACAGTCATCCATTTTAGATTTTGAGGTTTTGTGTCAGATTTTACTTGAATCAATTATTGTGCTACTATTTTTTTCTTAAGAAAAAGCAGTCATGGGGCGCCTGGGTGGCTCAGTCAGTTAAGTGTCCGACTCTTGATTTGCAGCTCAGGTCATGAACTCAGGGTCGTGCGATTAAGCCCCTCATCAGGCTCCGTGCTCAGAGTGCGGAGCCTGCTTGGGTCATGATCTCACAGTTTGTGACATCGAGCCCTGCATCAGGCTCCATGCTGACAGCGTGGAGCCTGCTTGGGATTCTCTCTGTCTCCCTCTCTCTCTGCCTCACTCTCTCTCACTTTCTCAAAATAAATGAATAAACATTGAAAAAATAAAAGAATGCAGCAGCCCTGCCCTCGGGATAGGGACTCCACACCCCTAGAAAAGTACTCGTGAACAATGTCTCCGCATCCCTGATAGACACTCAGAATGTACAAATGTGTTTAGGCCATAAATAGTTAATAAAAGTTACCGTTGAGGGTTTCAGGATGATTACAGCTACTATTTTGGAGTTCAACCACCTAGCATGTTTTGTTGCCTTAGTTACTATGAAGCATCTTAAGCTCAAGAGGGAAAGAGAGAAAAGAAGTATGCTCATGAGTGGGGGCTGTGTAACAGTGAAGTATGGATATTGGCATAAGGGGCACTCCAAAACCAAGTGCAGACAACACGAATAGGCAATTCACAAAATAAGAATGGCCAGAGAGCATATAAGAAATGCTCGTTCTGTCCATAAAAAACACAAGCAAAAACAATGTGATTTTTTTATTGAGAAAATTAGCAAATGCTAAAGAGAAATGGGTAACAGCCAGAATTAGTGAGATCCAGGGAAATGTACACTCTTGCATATTGCTTGTAAGAGCATAAATTGATAAAACTTTTCTGGAGGAAAATTCAACAATAAGTGGCGAAAGTCTTAACAGTTTGCATATCATTTTTAATGTTTATTTTTGAGAGAGAGTGAGCAGGGGAGGGGCAGAGAGACATGGGGACAGTGGATCTGACGTGGGTTCTATGCTGACAGCAGCGAGCCCGATGCAGGACTCGAACTCACAAACTGTGAGATGGTGACCTGAGCCAAAGTCAGAGGCTCAACCAACTGAGCCACCAACGTGCCCCGCAGTTTGCATGTCTTTTGACTCTGCAACACCATATAGGAATTTATTCTGTAAAAAGAATCATAAATGAAGACAAAGATGGATGTTAATTGGGCTTCACTACAGCATAGTTTTCCATAGTGAGATATTAGAAACAGTTGAAATAGCAATATTAAGGGATTGACTAAATAAATTATTTTATATCTATACACGCAGCTATTAAAAAGCAAATTACAGAAGATTTAATGGCATGGAAAATGTTTAAAGACATATTTTCAAAACATAGTGAGTTAACAACCTGGTTGCAAAATAGTATGTAGAGTATGACATTATATTTACATGTTTATAGTAACCATTAAGACTATTCATAAATATTTTCACATTCTCCTTTAAGGCATGTAGTACGATTGTGCTTCCCAATCCCTTTGAAGATACATATGGTCATGCAACATAACTGGAATGTGAAATGTGAGGGGAACATTTAAAGGCCAGTGATCAATGTGCCACACGGCTTTTGCCTGCCTTGACAATCGTGGAAGCATGTGTTGAAAAGAGTCTTCTATCAGCCTGGGTCTCCTAAGTGACCATAATGTGCAGAGGTTCCCTGCCCACATAGACTGGATATGTAAAAACCTTTTATTGTATTAAGCCATTGAGATTTGCGGGTGGTTGTTATCACAACATAGCCTAGCCCATCCTTGCTCATACCGTGTGGTGGGCACATGTGTGTGCATGCGTGTGTGTGCATGTTCGCGTGTATTGTGGGCAGAGAGAGAGAAGGGAGGGGAGGAGAAGGAGGGGGAAGACTAGAGAGTTCTACACAAAAAGAATAACAAATGTATGATTTTCATTTTCATATGTTTATATGCCTTCTAAATTGTCAACAATGAATGTAGTTTTTATATTAACAGGAAAAAAAACAGTGTTTTTTTTTTTAAATTTGTGTAAAATTACCTCTTCCTATTCTCATCTACCTTGTCCCTTCAAAGACTTCTATACCATCCTCCTGAGTCCCTAAGACAGGAGTATGAGCTGTGTGACCCTAGGAAAAGCATGTAGTGTCTCTTGGGTTTCCTCCTACCTCGATGGCTTCCATTTCACAATTTCCTTTCCACACTCTACCTCATCTGCCCAATGTTTCAGAGTTTGTGTACTTTAGAACTTGGTACTGAACCCTTGCTTTTTCTCTGTCTACTCCTTTTCCCTGAGTTCATCGGGTCCTCTGGCTTTGAATGCCATTTATATACGGCTGACTTCCAAATACGTATTTCTGGCCCAGACCTTTCTTTTGAGCCAGTCTCCTAGCCAATTACCTACTTTACCATTCCACTTGGATATCTCACGAACATCTCAAACTTAACATGGTTAAGCAGAACCCTTGGATCAACACTTTCACTTCTGCCAAAGCCTCTTCTCTCCACCTACATTGTTACCTCCCTATTCCAAGCTCCCACCATTCGTTGCCCCGAGCATTGCAAAAATCTCCTAATTGGTCTGCGAATTCCATTCCTACCCACCCTTCAACTCACTCTCTGTATAGCAGCAAGAGGGCCCTGAAATGGAGGTCATGTCCCTAACCGACTTACAGCCCTTCAGTGCATTCCTACTACCCTGAGAATAAATCTTAAGCCTACACCATGCCCTACCAGCCCCTGCCTTGCTCCCAAACTTCACTTCAAGGACTTCTCCCCTCACTTGTTATATCTGGGTCACACTTGTCTTCTTCCGGGTCCTCAAAGATGCCAAACTCTATCAGTGTCTAGTACTTTGCCTCAGCTCCTCCCTCTGCCTGAAAGCCCTATAACCAAAATAACACAAAAGGAAGTCTTCTTTGGAAAGGCCCTTGCTGAGAAAAGAGAGACAGACAGAAAGTACCAATTTTCTTTAGCTTTTGTGTGTCTACATGTGATGCTTGCAAATGTGGGAGGCCTCTTACGATCACAAGTGAAGTATTATCCATGTGCTAAGGATAGTAGAATAGAAAGATGGAATGTGCCTGGGTCCCTCATAATAATTATATTGTGTATCTGAATTGACCCTGGATGCCTTGCTTCCAGACTTCTTAATCAGTGAGATAATAAACTCCATATTACTTGACCTAATTTTAGTTTGGTTTTCCACTACTGTCTGTTGAAAGTTGATCCTCATCTTCTATTCTCTATTGCAGCATCCTATCGGCTTTCTTTGTTAAGCAAATCCAAATGGATTGTTACTATATCTGTTACTTGTTTGCTTTTTGTTTAACTTCCATGGAACAGAATCTATATCTATGTCTATTGTGTTCCCCGGTGTCTACCACAGTATCCAACACATAGTAGGTGCTCAAGGAATATTTGTAAATGAATGACCAAATGTCACATCCACAGGGAGAACCAACTAGCTGGTTTAGATGGTCATGAGTAGGGCAGAGGATATATACAAACTCTAAGAAATAACTGTCCTTTGAAAATGATTTCCCAAAGAATTCTGATGCCTGATGTTTTAAACTTCAGTTTCAAAGGAATGCAGATGGGGAAGATACTAAAATGGAGGGCTCTAGGGGTACCTGGCTGGATCAATAAATAGAACATGTGACTCTTGATCTCAAGGTTGCAAGTTCAAGCCCTACGTTGGGTATAGAGATTACTTAAAAATAAAATCTTTAAAATTTTTTTAACGTTTTATTATTTATTATTGAGAGACAGAGAGAGACAGAGCGTGAGCAGGGGAGGGGCAGAGGGAGAGGGAGACACGGAATCTGAAGCAGGCTCCAGGCTCTAAGCTGTCAGCACAGAGCCCGACGCGGGGCTCGAACTCACGAACCGCGAGATCATCACCTGAGCTGAAGTCAGACGCTTAACCAACTGAGCCACCCAGGCGCCCCCAAAATAAAATCTTTTTAAAAATATGAAATGAAATAAAATAAAATAAAATAAAATAAAATAAAATAAAATGGAGGGCTCTAAGAGCTCTTGTCCATCCCCCAGGCAATCTATGTTTCATCATCCCAAGAAGACAAGACAAAAGAATCATTCCCAAATCTCTACCACACCAAAGTGAGCTCATGTTCCTGCCTGGAGCAGATCAGGCACATAATCTAGATTATATTACTTCTTTACCCTTTCATCATATTTTGCTGTTATGAAAAGCATTGTTATTTCCTTTTCATAAATTCAAGTAAATCTAAAATAATGACACAATCCCATAGAGCATGTCATCCAGATGATGGCAGAATTCTTATACAGAGGCATTATAGCTTATCCAACTTAGAAAGCCCTGACCAAGGCAGGCCTTAGGTGGTATATTTCAGGTCATAGTGAAACTGTATCTTCTAACCAAACCAACGCCCCTAGTTTGCCAGGGTTCCTGAACTCCCACCGTTATCGCTGCTTCACTGAACTAAAGCAGTTATGTCTCCAGAAGTCCCCTATTAAAATGTGAATATTAGCTTCTAGAGAGGCTAATACGTTAATTTTTCAGCATTTATTTTTGAACACAGGGCAAAGTCCTGCGGGAATGGAATACTGTAGAGAACAGGTAAGCTTTAATGAATGCGGACATGGGCGGGAACATAGGCACTGGGAAGCTGGAAGAAGAGAAGAGGTAAAGGAGACAAGAAAAATACCAAAAGAGAATGCTAGTCAAGACTCAAACAGCACCGATTTGCCCCTGAGCCCCCAGCGACCCTCATATTACCTGATCACTTACTTCTCATGGAAATATGAAGGGAGGAAACAATATTTAGCCTCTTATCTGTCTCTTCATCTGTAAAATGGAGGTTGAAACAAAACATAACAGTAGTGATAGCAGCTGTATAAATAGACAGGCAGATAAAGAAATGGGCTAATGGAAGAAACAAACTAGAAGACTGCACATTTCAAAGGTCTGGTATCAGCAGGGCTAGTCTGGGAAACTAATCAGGGTTAAGGTGTAATTGACTAGGCCAAACACATTTCCTAGATTGTAGTTTGCCTGATGTCCTGGTTTAATTATTAAGTGTCCTCTTCCACTCTCAAAAGTGTCCCAGTTTGGACAATAAACAATATAGTCACCCTTATGAGAGACTGGTGTCCGTGTCGTGTGGATAGATTAGAGCTGTGCTGAGTTACTAAGCGCCTTCAAGTCTCAAGGCCCTGGAGTGGCCAGAGTCTCTCAACCTCTTGACTCCGGTTCTGAGGAACCGCCTGTGCACCATGCTACGAAAATGTTGGGAAGCCATGCACCAAATGCAGGAAGTGCCACCATTTTAACAGAGGGCTTCCCGAAGGAGGGGGTGAAGACAAGAATTTCAGAAAGTAAAACAAGGCCAGTGGGGAGGATACTAAGAGGGTGACTTGGAGGCCCTAGAAGCCCCTCAACTCACACTCAAAGGAAGAATTCACTCTTTCTAAACACAGGGCCAGACCTGATCCAGGTATCCGAACAGTTGCCAAACTCTCCATTTCTGCCCATAAAGGAAATAGTGCTTGCTCTAGACAAGATCACTCAGTCCTGGGCCGGGCTCATAATATTCACAGGTGCATCCGGCCACTTACTTGGCCCTCAACTTGTTAGAAACAGATCGGTCTTCGTGCAATGCCAAATCCAGAACAACAATTATGACAACCAAAAAGGAAAAAAATGAATAGCCTGTACACAGAGAAAATACATGAAAATAATCCACTATAGCTGATGTGAAAAGAGAAGAATCATTTGATTATAAACATCGGATTTCAGTTCTCATCTTACAGCACCAGAGAGGAAATTGTTCCAAAATTGATAACTTGTGTTTTCCCTTCCCAAAGTTTGTGTTCCCATTAAAATTGCACTAAATCTTCAGAGACATTGCCTTATGAGCCTAAAACCGATTTCCTCACCTAATTCTCATCTGTTGGTAAATACTTGTAATGTATCTAGGAAATCAAAGACATAATTTCTTTTTCAATATATGCAAAGACATTCGTCTCCTGTGGTTGAGGGGATGAGTTACACACTACAAGGAAACCAGAGGAGAGTGGATGGGGGCTTCTCGGTAGCTCCTTGCCCCTCTGGCACTAGCTTTATTACCCTGCAACAGCACCGATGTGTGGAAAAAAACCCAAGGTTCTGGCCTCTTGGCTGCTGCCAGCAAAAGCCAGCATTATCTCAATGTACGCTGGGGAGCAGGTGAGGAGAGAAAAATAAAAAAAGATAATCAAAGCCCTCCTGCCACCCCGTCTCCTTGCCTCTAAAGTCTTCCACCGAGAGCCCCAGACTCAACTATTCTATCTTGTGCTGTGTGCATAGAGAGCAGGTAATCAGCAAAATTAATCAAAAATGCATTCATTACCGCAGAGCGGCAGTGGGTGACAGTGACTGCAGCTTTCATTGGCAAGTGGTTTCTGCGCTGGCACAATCCAATCTCCGTGGCTCTTTGGCAAAACCTTTGCATCCCCCTGCCCTCCCCCTCTCTCCCCACCAGCCCAGCCAGCTCTGCCACGCTCAGCTCCTCTTCTCCATTAAACGCGATCTGATTCAGACACTTGACGCTGTTTTCCCCTCAATCACCACGACGTTGCTCTGTAAAAGCTGTTTTCTGTCTAATAAATCTTCTGGGTATTTTTAAAAAGGTGTTTCTTCACTTTAAAATACATTTTTTCCTTTGTTTTCAAAGCAGGAAGCCATTTCCTGCCAGGGCTAAACAAACTCAAACGCTGACAGATTCTGCAAATGCACAAGCCTTTCCTGCTTTGTCCAACCCCGCAAAATGGACTCTCTCAGAGCCCCCCCAGAACCCAAAGCAGCTCAGGGGAAACTGTGCCAAAATATGCTGCGGGGTCTGGAGCTAATAGCAACAATAGCTAACGTTACTGATCATTTATTATGTGCCAGGTGGGATTCTATGCACTTTGCTTACCTTGTCTCATCCTCACAATAGCCTTGTGGGGGATATGTTACTATTATCACCCCCATCGTACTGACGGGGACTGGAGGCCCAAGGAGGTCAATTCACCCGAATCCTAGGTGTAGCCGGGGGACTTTGAACCTGGGAGAGTGGTCCTCGCTCTAAACCACCCACCATGGTTCTGATGGAGGAAGACAAGTGCACCACTCTACACATTTCCCCGTCCCCTCTCAGACTATGGAGTTAACCCTTCCAGGGCATGGGATTAGCATTTGGTAGATAACTATTTTCCAGGACACACAAAACAGTACTTCTTCCATCCCCTGAAAAAAAATCAATCTGCTTTAGCTAAGATAGAGAGAGAGATGTAGAAAAACAAAATAAGACTCTCTCCCAAGTCTTTGTTACTCCAGTCTACAATGCTGCTTGAGTGGCCCCTGACTTTGTGCAAAATTAGAGGCCGCTATCTGCTCCCCGCCCTTTGAGAAAGACGAAGTAGTTGGGATGTGAGGACACACGCACGCATATGGATACACAGTGCGATGTGGAGGCAGGGTGGCCTAGAGGTGTCCTGGATCTCATTTCACCTCCACAACTGAGAGCCGTGTGACCTTGGGCATGTCACATAATCCCTCTTAAAAGTCATAGTTTTACAAGCTATAAAATTGAAATAATAGTACTACCTACCTCATGAGGACTATGAGGATTAGATGAGCTAACGTGTTAAACCACTGAGCACACGCTTGGCACATAGTAAGCACTTGATAAATAACAGCTCATATTCTATAATTCCTCTCCCACTGCTCTGAAATTTACAACTTCTGTTATACATCCAAGGATTCCGTGAAGAAGTGAATGGTGGAAATTCGAGGCAGGGGAGGGCAGTACTATATATATTTCATTAACACTTCGACTTTGACCCAGATAATCAGGCTAATTACTGACCTTGCTTCAGAAGTACACTTTGAAAACATACCAGACTGGAATACTGGGGTTTTGAGGAAGCCAGACATTTCCTGATTTAAGCTTTGGTAACAGAAAGCTTAAAAATAAAAAAATAAAACGGCTGAAAAAAAGATAAACAGTCCCATACTACATCTTGTTATCTAAAGGAGTCTGCCCTCTAAATTATAGGGGACTGTGGGGTTTTTTTAGTACATAAAGGAAACCACAAAAATGACAAAATAGCAGATCTTTTCACTTGAGAAAATGATTTGCTCCAGAGTTCCTTTAAGTGGCAAGCATGTGTCCTGGATTTAAAATAGAATTCAATTTACCTAAATTCATTTTCCACACAAATTTTTGATGCACGCCTATTGCATAAAGCAAGACTTGCCCATATTATAAGATATAGCAGCAAATTGCTGATGTCCATTTCCACTTTGTCGGCATTCGCCACCCAACCTCTTATCACGCTGTGGCTGGCTACAGACACACTCAGCCAATTCCCATGTTCTTAAGAAACAGGAAATGTTATACTAACTCAAACCTTCAACTCTTCTCAGCTGCCATCCATTCCTCAATGGTAACATAAGGACTACTTTTTGCCAAGTGCCTTGTGGGCTGTACCAACCACTTATCTAACAGAATCCTGAAAAGAGGTCAGAAAGGATGGGGAAGTTTTGACCGTGAGGGGGCAAGAAGAAAAAGGTTATTTTCCTAATGTCTCCCACCAGATCCAGACGCTTCTCCGTGGTGCTCCTGTCCTAGCCACAAGATATGGCCACTGTTCTCCGAGTTTGCCAAATCTAACCATCCAGATGAAAGGGCATTTGGTTTCCTCATTTTAATCCATCCATTAACTCAGACATTTTTTCTCCCTTGTATTCCTCCTACCTTATGACCCATAATGTTAAAGAGAACACCACTGGATCTTGCTTTTGGCTAAGTCACACATTCATTCATTCTCTTGACAAAAGTTATTTGGCATCAGTTACAGTCCACGCATTTTTTTCTGGGTGCTGGGATTACAGCAATAAGCAAAATAGGTGGAAAAAAAATCCCCACCCTCCCGGAGCTCACCATCTTAAATAAACCAAGTTAGTAAAATATCTACTTAGAGTGAAGATATAGAATTACATTGTATTCCAATACCAAGGAAGTCAGTTCCCTTAAGCCTCATTCTAGTTAGAAAAGTAATAGCACTTATAATTTTCAAGAAAATTATTAGTTGGGGAATGTAAGGATTCCATTCATTCATGTACCCATTAATCACACTGTTCCTAATTCCAAAAAGATTTTGAAATAACCTACAGTAAAAGACATAGAAACTTCTTGCTTTAATTTGTTAGCCATGAATCTAACTAAAGCCAAATCAAATAATGTACTGATGGAGAAGTGTTAAGATTTCAAGAGTCAAGATGCTATGGCTTTGCACTTGGGTAATTTGTCTGCAATTATTAGAAACACCCACAAGGTGGTGGTAATGATACCTTAGTTTATAACCATATCAGAGGAGCAAGCTGATAATACAGGTGTGATTTACCTGAAATGAAGGTACAGTGTACTTCTCCAACCACGAAATTTGGTTCTCAAAACCCTTATGGCAGAATTCATGATTAAAGAGCTTAGGATGTTTTCAAGAAACTTCTTAGGAAGGTTGAGATCTTGACTGAGTTCCTGAAAGCCGTCATTCATTAATTCGTTGAGCACACCTTTCTTGAGAAGCTTCTAGGTACTAAGCTTTATGAAAAGCATGTAAAAAATGAATTTTGTGTTGACAAAATATACAATACAGGAAGCATCCTAAATAAAAGGAAAAGGCAATGACACTTTTCACATTCTAACTTGTTAATAATGGGAACTGCACAATTCCTTTCCGTTTACCATTCTTTGTTTAGTAGATGCTTCTCGGGTCTCTTTCCTTTAAAGTTTGTACGAAATGCTTCTAATCTTGGTTTGCATAAAACATGGGGATAATAACAGTATTTACCTCAAAGGGTGGCTGTAAAGATTCAACGAGACAGTACACTTAAACCATTTAGCAAGTACCCGACATGTGGCAAGAAATACGTGTAAGTCGTCATCCTTGTCATCGCTGTCATGATCGTTGTCCCTGTCGTCATCATCATCATCATGGCGGGGGGGGGGGGACCTATTCATCTGTATATACCAGAAATTTCAGTAAAGTCGATTCAGAATTGCAGAGGAGTCACCGCTTCCCCTTTGTTAGCAAAGCACGACAATGTTGGAAACCTTTAACCAAAACTTTAAGGGGGGACGGGATCTTTGTTTGTCATCCCTTTGTCTCGTTTTGTTTGGTTTTGAATTTAAAGGCATTGCCGCACAAGGACTTTCTTAGTGGGGTGCCTCTGGCTACAAAATGATCTTCCCCGTAGGGAACTCAATGCGAGTTTAGACAGCAGGGTAGGTAAGATTGTAAGACCACTCTTGGACTGGTTTCCTGCCAAGCTACGGTGATTTTAAGTGATTTTTTTTCACTTCCTTTGTAACACAGAACTTCTCTAGGGACTGGGGCTACCCACTGAGGGAGGCCAGGAGAAGCAGCTAGGAACTGTTTGCGGCCTCCCTAGAGGAAGTCCTTTCGTTTCCTTTAGACTTTGTAGGGCCCTTGGTGAATGAGTTTCTCCCTGGGGCCTGGAGTCCAGAGCCCAGGGAACTGTCGCTCCATACTGCCCATTCTCCTCCAGAGCAGGCACTGCCCTCAGGGGCCTGCTTCCCCAGTGTGACCTGTGCAGTCACACAGGGTCCCCTGCTAGGAGGACCTCGCTTTCACGCTCCGCTGTCTCTGTCCTGAAAGTCTTGACGCTTGAACAAGAGGCCCAGCGTTTTCCTCTTGCCCTGGACCCCACAAACTATATAGCCAAGTCCTCTCTGCCCCGAAGAGTTTCTGAACACTGGGTGGGCCTTGTTCTTAGTTTCTCCCCCTGCTGTTATTTGAGAGTCCACGTCACTCCCCACCCTTGAGTCCCACTAAGTGCAGTGGTTCAGTGGCCCTCAGACTAACCCTGTACTCTGAGGATCATTCTAGAGATGTTCTCCTACCCTTCCGTGTCTCCTACGGCTTCCGTGTCAGGTGAGGGAAGTGACAGGTATTCTGACCTGTCTCAGTTTCTTCACCAGTGAGCTATTGCTTTAGAATGTCTAGAAAAGCAAGAGCAATGGAAACTCTCTGAGAAAGTTCATAGTTCCTCATTTCTTTAACTTAAACTAATCCACTCTACCAATCCTAATGTCACAATATTGAGTGGATTCTATTGATGATCTCTCTCTCTCTCTGTCTCTCTCTGTCTCTCTCTGTCTCTCTCTCTCTACAGTGCTTTATATGGAAATGCAGGTAAGATGTATCCCCAATTCACAGCTCAAAACACTGAGGCTCCGAAAGTATAATTTGGAAATTACTGCAATTAGAATCCAGGTTTTCAGATACCTGGTACAATGTGCACATTTCTGAAAAGGTGTGTGTAAATCATTTTGTTTTTTTAAACTCCTATTCTGGGTGAGTACAGAGAATTAGGGTTTCTTCACAGTGGCCCTATTGGCCTCCTGAACGGTATAATCCTTGGTTGCTGGGGGCTGTCCTGTGCCCCCAGGAGGTTTAGCAGAGTCCCTTGTCTCTACTTACTAAGTGTAAGTAGAAATCCCCTGTAACCCCCCACTGCCAGGTGTGCCGATCAAAAAAGTCCCCAGACATTGCACTTGTCCCCTGGGGAGCAAACCACAGCCAACTGATAACCACTTCATGAGAGCACTTCACTATTTAAAGGGAACATGTGGTGAATCCTTTAGTAAACTACAAAACTCTCTCCAAATGTGTATTTCCACGTAGTAGATTTTCTTAAATTAGAAGATACCTTCTTTCAAAGGAGAAAACCACTGATTGTGGCTGTGTGGGGGTAATCACCCAGAAAAATGTGATGCTTTTCTTTTCCCTCAAAATATTATTATGTTCATGGGAGTGATGCCACAAAGATTCAGCAGAATATGCTTGCAGCATACAGATCGGAACAGATGTAACTTTAGCAAATCCAGCAATTCCTCTTTAAGAATTAGCTACAGTCAAGTATCTGAGAAGTCAACTGTTTCCAGTTATCTTTTCATTCCCCTAAATACTCTGAATTCACTTTTAAAGCAGGAAACACAGATCTTCCTCTATCTAAAGGAGTGTTAAAAAAAACACCCTATTTCATTTTTTAATGTTTATTTTTGAGAGAGAGAGAGAGAGAGCCAGCAGGGGAGGGGCAGAGAGGGAGACAGAATCCCAAGCAAGCTCCACACTGTCAGCACAGAGCCCAACGTGGGGCTCAAACCCATACACCATGAGATCATGACCTGAGCCAAAATCGAGTCACCCCACTAACTGGGCCACCCAGGCACCCCCCCAAAATACCCTCTTCCTAAAGACAGCGAGGGTCAAACCCCAAGCTGACAGATTAGGGAACAGAAATTAAGAGGTAGAAGTGGCAGACAGATAGCAAGTCTTCTATCTGGGCCTTGAAGCAACCCATAATCCGCTCCCTGCCTCAGCTGGATGGACCAGACGGTTTAACCCCCAAACCAAGATACTCTTGAGCGAGAAGAGGGGCATCGGTGATGATCGTGCTGGGACAATGCACATCAGCCGAATTGTCCTGGCCAAACCATGATGCCTAGGGTGGTCACCCTAGCCTGAGATCACTCATGGAAACACGCCCACTGCCAGATGGTTGCTACGTTAGTGGGCCCCAAATCTTAGTAGTTTAAAACAAAATCATTTCTCATTTCTCACCCCTTTGCAGGTTGGCTGTGGTTCAGCTGATCTCAACTGGGCAGCTCGGCCACAGACTGCAATAATTGAGAGGGCTCTGTGTCTCACTTCGGGTCTGTGAGTCAACTGGGCCAGTTCTGCTCCACCCGCCGTTCATCCTTCTCAGAACCAGAAAACTATCTGTTATGTGTACTTCTCGTGACACCCACAGAGGTGAAGACGGTGAGCAGAAGGCCATGAGGTTCCTTAAGACGTAGGCTGGAACTGGCGTGCTGTCGCCTCTGCCCACATGCCACTGGCCAAAGCAAATCACACTGCCAAGCCCAAAATTAAGGGGCAGAGAAATATGGTGCTCACAGTGAGGCCCTGATAAAGGTACGAATGCGGGAAGGAGTGAATAATTGGAGCGCTCGTCCAATCTAACATATATGCTTCGCCCGTCCCAACCTCATCACCCCCACCCCCACACATACACACACCTCAGAAAGGGGGGGGGGGTAATCTGTTTGCCCTCATACGATATGACATGATGCTGACTCAGTTCCTGACATACAGTCACGTAATTTTCAGAATCCAGAGTCAGTTTCTAGTTTCATAAGTACTTTGAAAATTGGACAGGTTTCCAGTTGAGTATAAAAACCAACTGGCATCCAGAATTCCTCAATAAAGTTCTCAAATCTGTTAAAGCATGCAACCCATCCCCAGCTAGGGCTGGGGGGCAGGGCCAGTTTTAGGCTGGGGGCTATTTCCCCCAGACTTGCTGGTGCTATTTCACAGTGACAGCTCCTAACCTTCCCAGAGGGGTAAAAAAGAAAAAAAAAAAAAGCATACGTTAATAAAAATATCAACAATAACATCTTTGGGAGGTAACCTGGAATAATTCACAATAAATTAACACTTCCCATCAGAGAGATGTTGTAGCTTATAAGAATGTCACTTTGCGAGAAGTGGGAGTCCCAAAGCCATGTGACTTCCATCTGCAGTTTGCAAGCCCATTCAGAGCCCAACAGGGGATGATTACTTGCTAAGATGTACCCATCCCAGCAGAATATATTTGCTATGATTCAATTCTCTCACAGCATGAAGGAGACTCTGGTCTGGTGGATAAAGCCCTAGAGGGATAAAAAAAAGAAATCTCCATTCCCCACCACTTGGCTGTGTGACCTTGAATTGTTCACTAAACCTCTCTGATTCCTCAGTTTCACAGTCTACGGGAGTAACGCCCCAGACCTCCGCTTACCCAGAGAAGAACATGAAAAAAGAGTCACTGGATCCCTATCTGAAAAGATCTGGAACCCTATTTGCCTCTACCCCTAGGAAAAGGAACTGTTTCTATGTTCGTTTCTCACCCTGGACACACAATATAAAATTACTTTTTTAGGAGCAGAATTAAATATCAGGCAGATGCATCACGAACTGAATTTAGGGGGATGAGTTACTAAAGTAACAGAAGGATCTCACCACGGAGCAGCCTACCTCTAAGGGACCGGAGACGAGACCATTCAGCAAGTTGCAATGGGCCTGTGGACATTTCAAGAGTGAAATGATTACCACTCCCAATTCTCAGGGAGCAGACCTTTGGGAAGATAGGGATTTTAGTGGCTATTGTGGTTGTTTCCCAACTCCGTGTCTCCCTATCCCACTGTGTGTCAATCATGTGGTTTGGAGAGGGGTAGGGAAGAAGTGACCCTATGGATAGGGTATAATCTGATGTCCCCTTGCCATAGTGAGTAGCTCAGGTAGTTCAGGTCTAAGGATGACATTACTTGACCACAGGATTCAAGCATGAATGTTCATGTGATTCCTTTAGAACCAATGATATAACATGTGATGCAGATGTGAAGACAAGACATGCCACAGACATTTTGCCATCATATGGTGGGCAAAGAAGGAGAAAGGAAAATAAATTAGGCCTTTGATACAATTTTTGAACTACTGAAGCTAATCAAGTCTCAAGCAGTCTTACCTATGTCCCTTCCAGATCTGTAAATCAATGCATCTCCCTTATCATTTATATTAGTTTTAGTGGGTTTTGTCTTAGCTGAAGCATGAACATCTTAACTGATATAGGAACTGAGTCAAGGGCATGGTCACCAGCCCTGAGAATACCTAAAAGGAGGCAATGTGAAAGTGCTTAGTCCAGAGAGAAAAAGTTGGAATGAGGTACTAAAAGGGAAGGATCATCTCCAAGTCATTGTGCCCCCAAATGGCTCCTAGAGATATCTTCAGGGCAAAAAAAAAAAAAAAAAAATGAGTTCTAAACACCCTCCCCATCTATAAAAAGCAAGCGGGGTGCCTGGGTGGCTCAGTCGGTTAAGTGTCTGACTTTGGCTCAGGTCATGAACTTGCAGTTTGTGAGTTCAAGCCCCGCATCAGGCTCTGTGCTGACAACTCAGAGCCCGGAGCCTGCTTTGGATTCTGTGTCTCCCTCTCTCTCTGCCCCTCCCCCGTTCATGCTCTGTCTCTCTCACTCTCAAAAATGAATAAATGTTAAAAAATATTTTAAATAAAAAGCAAGCCAATCTGAAAACAATTTAAGATAAACAATTGCTTCTATGGCCATGCTCACCTGGTGTGACTATCTTCTCCTGGAAGTTGCTATGGATCCATTTCTGGGCATATCAAACCCAAGTTCATAAGACTTCTCCTGTGAGATACACATAAACTCCCATTAGAAGCAGTTCCAACTAGGCCTGTGCCTAGAATTTCAGCTCCTCAGGGCTGTGGATTCATTCAGCAACACCTTCTGGAAGGGCGGTATCATAGAAAAGATTGAAGGATAGAGAAGTTAGATGGAAGACCCAAGCTTTCTTAGATGTCAAACCCAACCTGAGTCTCCAGATATGACTGGACTCTATTCTTCCCAAGAATCCAGGAATGAAAATGTAAGAGACAGCCATAAAGAATTGGGAGTCCCTAAAGTAGTTCCTTGATGAGAATTGTAGGCTGAAGGTTAGACAGTTTTTCCTCACCCTAAGATAATCCTGACTCATGGAATCATAGGTCCATAGAACATGAGAGTGGGAAGTCTTTAGAAATCACCTTGCTCTATCTTCTCGTTGTGATGGCATGGGACTGAATCTGGGAGAAGGAAAGTACCTTTTTTCAGATATTTGAACACCTTCCTCTGTACTTGGTACCTGGTGCTTAACTATTTTCACAGCACTTACCACGTTACATTGTCCTTGCCACTGAATACATATGCTCCTTCTCTGAACTTGAAATTCATTGAAAGCAGAAATTGTCTTGCTTCCTTATATCCCTGGTGCCTCCCAGAATCTGTCAGATAGCAGGTGGTCAAACGTTTGTTCAAGAAATCAAAGTTTCAAGTCAAATAGTGAGGAAGTTATCTTTCTATTAGGCAAAGGATATAGAATCTTGCTTTCATTACTTTTAAAGGGTATGGCAGTTTCCTTCCAATGAATCACAATGATTTTTGTCATTATTTTCCTTCTTTACAAGGTATCAAGCTAACGAGTATGAGGATCATTGTATAGTTAGATCTTTTCTCCAAAGTTCACTGGCCGACATTCTTTCTGCTTCTCCAAGAGCCCTATCCCAAGCCTGAAACAAACCGAAACCTCATGAAGAGGAGTACTATTTTCACTTTCATACTGTAAATTTTAAAACTTCGTATTTTCCTTCTGCCTCAACATCCCCACAAACCGTCTGTGAGGACCCCACCCAGGTGACTGGGTGCCTCACTGTGACAAGGCTGGCCCCCCCCCCCACAAGTTCCCCTAATTGCCCTCCCCTGACTGTGACCTACTGTCATTCAAATGTACCAATGAAATCACCTCGCGCATGCCTTTTGCTTGTATGCTCCAACCTGATAAAGGCACTTGCCCAAGGGGCAATCTCTCTCTCTCTCTCTCTCTCTCTCTCTCTCTTTGTCTCTCTCTCTGTCTCTCTCTCTCTCTCCTCCGCATTTGCTTGGCTGAGCACACACATTTGCTGCTCCCTCACCCTGTGTGGCCTCCCTTCATGGCGTACAGTGACTCAGTTTCTCTAAAACTTGTGAGGATAATCAACTTTATTTTCCTGTGCCTCTCCTGTGTCCTCTCTTGCAGCTACACCTGACTAACCATTTCACGAAAGAACACAACCTCTCGGTAAGAACTGCAATGAATTATTTTCTTGCCAGGTAATTCCGAACCCAGCAGAGATACCTCTTAACCAGAGAGAGAGAAAGAGAGAGAGAGGGAGAGAGGGCGCTGGATTTGGGGCTTAGTTGGCAACTTCTGGCGGCTGTGATGCTTGCTACTACAATCTCTAGCTCCTCATTGGAAAAACAAAGATGAAGTTCAAAAAGCATCTCACCGCTTTCTTCCGTGAGGGATTGAATGCAAAAGAATTTGCATGTATTATACGGACTTTCCAAGCAACAGCAATATGCCTAGTTCTCACCACTGTGTCCCTGCTGGCTCAGATGGGACTAATCCAATTCTGCCAACAGCTGCAACTGACAGCTAAAAGTTAAAAAAGTGGCAGCAGATGAAAGAGAGGAAAACAGGTAGTGGGCAGGGGAGACTGAAAACAGAAAGGATAGGTGCCCATTTACAGTGATGAATGCAATGGAGGATTTTCAAGTGCACAGGCATTGAAATGCCTTTCTTCCTCTCACCTCTTGTTACTCATCCACCCCGTTACTCTTCAAGCCAAATGACAGTGAAGAAGGCCACAGATCTCTTCCTCTTCACCTCTTCTCTTGGCTAGCCAAACATGGATGGGGACCTGTTTGCTTTCAGGAGGGAAATGAGGTGTGCTGAAAGCTACTCCCTCCATCTGAAATGTAGTGTCTCCCCACCTGAAATCACAACTGAAACTCCTCCTTAGAGTTATCCCTCCGGGTCAAGGCATTGAAGGCTTCGATTAAAATGCAACTATGTTATCTAAAAGGAGGAACATATAGTGCCTGGCACAGAGTAGAGGTTCTCTAAACGTCATTTTTAATATTAAGTTGTCACTGCCTGCCATGAGAACGTTAGTAAAGATTCATCTACCAGATTCTCTCCTGTCTCCTAGGGCTCTTAAGGAGCCCTGATGGGAAGTATTTGATGGAACACAGGCCAAGACTCCGTAGCAGAGTCTGAGGTTTGGGGGATGGGGGAGAAAGGGGAGGCTGACAACAGAAGGCACTTTTGGGGAGAAAGGGCACTTTTAAAGGGTGAGAAGGGGGGAAGGGCATCTGGAAATTAACATTTATTGATTCTTCTATGAATCAGGCACTGAATTAGATGTTTTAGCACCCACTATTTTACTTAATCCTTATTTAATCCACGACCACTTCATAGGGAAAGTAACAGTAATATTCCCACTTTGCAGATGCGAAAACTGGAGTTGAGATTAAGAAAGTCGCTCAAGGTCACACACTGCCTGTAATAGAATATACACTTGAACTTAGACCTGTCTCCTATGCCTATATCCCTGAGCCATGCTGTCAGTCCCCACACTCGTCAAGGGGTGGCTAACCTCGTCTCTGCTGCCTCCTTTGGTCTAATGCTCCAATCACTTGCAAGTTCAGTCTCCTGTCATGCCCAAGTTTCTCCCTCATTTTTAGCAACGGACTATGCAAATGGAGATGAAAGATTCTTAGGAGTGGTGGGGCAGGAAGAGATTTTGCATTCTCAGAAGGGATAGAAGGTTGTCAAGAGCCTAGAACCATTTTTCTGGTTGCCTGAGGGTTTGGAAACTTTCTTTACTCTTTTTTTTTTTTAACTGTTTATTTCTGAGAGAGAGAAAGGAAAAAAAAATCAGTGGGGGGCGGGGGGCAGGCAGAGAAAGAGGAAGACAGAGGATCCAAAGCAGGCTCTGCACTGTCAGCACAGAGCCCTATGCAGGCCTCAAACTCACCACTTGAGATCATGGCCTGAACGGAAGTCAGACGCTTAACCAACTGAGCCACCCAGGTGCCCCTAGAAAATCGCTATTCCAGGCTCCAACCTGTGTTATGCCAAATCCAAAGTTCCAGAGTAACTGGTGGACCAGTTGGGCCCCTGCCCCATGTATACCAGTTTGCTGTACATTGGCAGGAGAGTTCATTTTCCACATAGAGCAGGAGGAGAGGATATGAAAAGGAGAGCAGCTGGCATGGAAAGGAATAACACTTGTCTCTTCCAGAGAAGCTGGGGTAGGAAGGAAAGACATAGAAGATAAGGAAGCTTCTTTCCTCCCACCACTGGAGAAAGGGGTTAGGGAGAAGAGTCTAAGACGTTCATGCACAATATCTTGTGGAGGGGACCATCCCCCAACAGAGGTCCAGGCCTGCTGCCTGACTTGGAAGGTTCTTTCTTCCCCTTAGAGCAAGGAATAAAAGAGGACTGGGGAAGAATTGATAGCCTCTGGGGTCACGGGGCAGGGGCCCAGGCGGCTTTGTCCAGAGGCTACAGCAAGGGAGCAAAGTAGCTGGGGACAGTTTCCCCCAACCTTAACTTTCAATCCCCACCCTTACCCTAGCTCATTCCCACACCTCTCTCCTCCTTTGGCCGGTGGGACTGAGCGTCCTTTTCATTAACCTTTTAGTTACCACTCCACGCACACACTTTTCTACAACCCCCAAAGCAGTCAGCCCCACACTGCCCATCACTGCCCTCTCCCCGCCGCAATCCCAGCTCTGCACTTGGGCAAGGGGAGATACTCGCCTCTCAGGGCCGTGGGAGTGGAAGGGGGGTTGTTCACTCGCCCTCGGAGCTCTGCTGTAAAAACTGAGCGGCAGGGACCAGGCATGCGCAGCAAATTCGGGCGCATTGTGATGGGAACTGCCTCTCCGAGTCTCTACAAAGACTCCGGAGTAACCACTAACGGCCCCCCCAAGACCCCCCTTCTTAAAGACAGACACACAAACGCAGAGGCAATGCAGCTTTTCTTTCTTTTTTTTGAAGGGCCAGTTGCCGCTTGTAAGGCTAGTTCCACGTGAAGACTAGTGGATTTCAATCGATCCCATCTCCGGTGTTGACAAACGCCAGCGCCGAGGCTTTGCAGTCCGGGGCTGCAGTTTGCAGTGGAGCTAAGCGGTGTGCGGCTTTAATTCCACGTCAGATCAACTTTGATCAATATCCCCCTACCGGCCCAATTGGAAGAGCCCAATTCACCGGCGCTGAGCCTTTTCGCTCTTTCCTTCTTTTTTCCCCTCTTTAGACCCACCATCTTCTGGGGGAAGAAAAGTCTCGGATTTTCTTTAGAATTTCTTTTCTTTCTTTCTCTCTCTCTCTTTTGTTTCTTTGGGTTTTGTTTTGTTTTGTTTCTCGGTGTTCTGTCTTTTTTGTTTTGTTTGGTGTTTTAGGTTTTTATTCTCTCT
>NC_064817.1:96584952-96717629 GCF_023721935.1 Panthera uncia
CAGGCAGAAGAAAATGGGGCAAAACGTGCTCCGGGCGGTCTTCCTTTTAGTCCTGGGGCTTTTGGGTCATTCTCACGGAGGATTCCCCAACACCATCAGCATCGGTAAGCGAGAGCAAGCCGCCGGCCGGGCCGGGCTCCCCTGCACCCGAGACCCCTGCCCTGGCGGGGCTGCCGCGGCCGCGGGTCCCGGTCCTGCACGGCCCGGGGAGGGGACCGGGGCCGGGGACCGGACAGGATCGGAGGGCACCTGAGCCCCCGGAGAGCCGGCGGGTGTGGGGAGTGGCGGGGACGGGAGAGGGGTCTCCTGGGGCTGGGGGTGGGAGCGGTGGGCTGCCGCGTTTTGCGAGCCGAGCGGAGCAGGGGAGGCACGCAGGAGGCCGGGAGGCTGCAAAGGGGCCAAGAGTCGCGGCTTTTCGGCTGGCTGCTCTGGACTTTGCCATGGCGTGCGTGCCGCGGCTGGAAGTTGTCCCAGGGTGATGCCGCCTGTCTGGCCGCGCCAGGGCGCCCCGTCCCGCCTGTCCGCCTCCCCGAGACCGACCGGCGCTGGGGGAGCTGGAAGCCCACCCTGGAGCGCCCGGACCCCGGGCGGCCGCCGGGGCCGGTGGCGGATGGGGTAGGAGGCGGGGGCTGAGGCGAGGAGCGGGCGGCGAAGTCACGCAGACCACGAATTCATGAATTGCCGCTGTGTCTGGCTGGAGCCCGGCTCCTGGGCGCTGGGAGAGAGTTCTCTCGGCTTCTGTCTTGGATTTACAAGTCCGGAAGTTAGAATTGTTGCCATTACTGAACCAGACCCCTGTATTGTCCTGGGGGAGGGGGGGAATGGCTATGGGGAACAGGACGGGGCAGCACGGGGAATGGAATTGCTTTTCTGCCCAATCCTTCCCGTTGCACCAGAAAAAGATGAACCAGCTTGTGGAGATGGGCGTCGGGGTAGGAGGTGGGGCGGGGGGGGGGGGGGGAGAGAAGTGGAGAGGAAGCTACTGCCTGAGAAAAAACCAAGTCCCGATGTTGGTTCCGTCGTCCGACTCCAAAGCAGCCCCTTCTCCCGTCTGTCCCCTTTTCCCCTTCTCCCAGCCTCTTCTTTTCCTCTTCAAGTCAGGAGGAAAACCAGGTTTCTCTTGGCCAAAATTTGAGTTCACAAGAGTCTAGAAAGACACACAGGTTGAAAATCAATAATCACCGCACAGCCCGGTACCATTGAGAGATATCGCCTGTCTGTAGCGCTCCCCAATTTCTAACCGGTCCTGGGGGGGGGCACAAGCCAAATCTCGGTTCCTTTTGCTTATAGGTGGACTTTTCATGAGAAACACGGTGCAGGAGCACAGCGCTTTCCGCTTTGCCGTGCAGTTATACAACACCAACCAGAACACCACGGAGAAGCCCTTCCATTTGAATTACCACGTAGATCACTTGGATTCTTCCAATAGTTTTTCTGTGACTAATGCTTGTAAGTAGATCTGCTTTTCCTCCCTTTGGGACCTTGGGGACCGCATTTGTATTTTGCTTGTGGGACTTGGGGTCTGCGTGTGTGCTGGGGGTGGTGGTGATTGCCTCAGTAGACGTTGTACGGGCCCTAGTCAATCCAGGTTTCATGCGACCTAAATCAACTCCATAGGATCCTGCTGAGGGACTTGAGGTAGGGCACAAAACTCTGTTGTGAATACTGTCAGATGCGAAAGTTTTATCCCCCCCCCCAAACTGGCGTTCCCTCCCCCACACCCTCCCCCTCCCCTCTTTAGGCTGGAAAAATAAAGAAAGAAAAAATAGCATGGCTGTTCAGGGAGATTTCTTCAGATGGGATAAAAATAAAAAGAAACCTCTTGATTGAGTTAATTCAGGATGTACATTACTTGACTGATAAAGCTAGAGCCTGGCTGTAGGAACGAGCTGAATTTGACAATCGCCTAATATTTAGGAGCCAAATATGAGAAATTCTGCAAACAAGTGACCTTGAGGCACAGATCAGGCTGGGTTCCCTGGCCTCTTTCTGTCCTATAATATCACCTCTCTTACTGTGAGAGCTCTGATAGGAACTGATAAGACAACAAACTCATTACAAGTGATGAACGCCTGGCAAACGGAGGGGAAGGGAGAAGACAGTGCTCAGCTTACTATTTGGAAAGCTACTTCTGTCTCCTCTAGTGTTGTTCACCCCCTGATTCTTAAGGCCCACACAGTTCTTAGAGCAAAAGGTGGAGGGGGCATACAGCTGAAAACCTGAATATGAAAAGGGAGGAATTTCATCAGCCCCAAAGCTGTTTCTGAAATATCTAGCTGTGCTCTGTGATTGTCCCTCTGGAAAGGGGACATTTTGAGAGGCAAAACCATGGGATCCCAAATGACCAATAGCCTGTTGGACACAGTTTTTTTTCTTGAATGGAATGTTTTATGGGAAAGACTGATGGTTCTTCATCTAAGCTGATTTTACAAAGTTTTCACAACAGTGAGGCTGATGATGGCATAAATATGTTTTGCTTTTATGGCTGGCATAGTTTGGCATTTGGAATTTTTGAATTTTATTTTAAGAGAGAAATGGTATTTGGTTGGTTGGGTGAAACTTTGTATATAACTTCCTTCAAATTCTTGTGTCTCAAAGGATGTGTCGCTTCCAAAAACTGTTGTAAGGGTCACCAAGGGCACAGGTTCCTTGGGTTTGAAGACTTAGGTCAAGGGGATGGGGTGAGGTACTTTGAAGAAATGTGACACTTATCAGCTTTAAGAAAATTTTAGCTGAAGGTACAGATCCTTATATGAACATGTTCTGAGATACTCTGTATTTGACATTCATTGGCTTTCCGACATTGACAAAAATAGGAACTTATTAATTCCAGCTAAGTGTGAAAGTTACAAAATGTCTGTCTATACTTTGCATCTTATTTCAGTAATCCCAGCCTGTCGCTACAGCACTTACAACACACATCTGACTCTTAATCCTGCAGCACTGTGATCTTGTCAAGAGGCTGAATCTCAAATGCAGCTTCCTAAGTATCAATTAGAACAGATTTAAAGCCAAATACATAAAACTAGCAGGATTTACTATTAATAATGAATAATATTTACTTCAACTCACTTTAGTGTCTTTCCACTGATGAGGACTGGGATAAGAGTGCCAATTGACTTCTTAGGAATGATTGATTTCCAAGGTTTTTGGTCCTGTTTTTCTATGGTCCAATCAGATTGACACCCACCTGCCAAAGGCCATGGAACCCTACCAGGGAGCAATAATGAAGTGATCCTTGCCCTGTGAACAGCTCGGTTTGAGAACAATCTAGGCACTAAGTCATTCATATTCATATCAGTGTCGAGGTGCATTGATATCTTAACCTCCCAGGCAATAAAGGAACAACCATGGGGTAGGAAAAGAAACAGAGTGACCCCCGTAGCCCCCAAATCCACAGCACTTCCGTTTATAAGCTTACAAGGCTAGGTTATGTGGGATAGTGGGTGTGGCTCACTGGACAACAAGAAAGACAAAACAAAACAGTGACCTTGCTCTTAGTTATGCCAAATACACATATATGCACACAAAGACACACACACAGGAGAAATATCCAGAAACCAGTGATGTGTACCCAGCTGCCTGTTGCACTCTCAGACTTTACAGCTCAGAAGACAGAGGAGGAAAGCTACCATCTTCTCTGGTCCCTGAAACAGTTCCTCTCTGAATGTCACAATCATTGAATGGGGGCCAGATCTCAAAGCTGTCTCCGGGCAGCTGCTGCCTAGAAGCTTAGTATGAGAAAGAGGACTAGTCCAACCACAGGCCAATAGTCTCTGAATGCTGAAAACAAGCATTTCAAGGGGCCTTGGAATCCCTGGAGGTGTATCTCATCCCCCCCACCCCCCCCCACCCCCGCCCTGGCCTGTGGCCTTAATTGTTCTTTTTCTCATGGAAATAGACATACTGGCAAAACAATACTAGTTGAGTATCGGGGCCTGGCAGGGACCCCAGGTTCCAGTCTTCCAACTGACCGCACTATTGTACGGAGGAGAAACCCCTAGCTTTTTTATCCTGCCCCTTCCTGGAGACCTAGGAAGAATTCAAGTAAATCCCTGATGAGTCCAAATCTGGTCAGTCACCTCTCCTATCTGGTTCACTATGGAACAGGATGGCAAAAATTAAAGGAACTTGTCCCTGTCCCCATTCAGAATTCCTAGTTTCAGCCTATCCTAGCACTAGAATTGATTTCTTCCCATGATAGTCCCTTCATCCCCAATCGTTGGTCAGGCACACACTTTCCAGGGCAGAGGTATGCAGCTAAACAAACACTGAGAGAATAAACAAAGGGTAATGTTTTCTGGATGTGTCCCTCCTCTCCTCTCTCCCTCTGCATCCCCTTCCCCAATGTTTCCAGGAGGCTTCCTTGCAATGAATCCCAGGCATCAGTTAAAGACTATTCTTCACCAGTAACCAATTTTTTTTTTGCACCACCCCCAAGAGGTTTACTTAAGACAGACTCCAACTTCGCTCTATGTCTTAAGAGGCCAGTAAAAGCCTCTTTGGCTTTGAAGGGTGGTTCATTTGGGGTCTCAGTTCAGAGGTGAATTGAAGTGTATACAAAAGCCTCCTCTGTTTTGGAGAACATGTTCCCATTTCATAGGAATTCATCGAGTTTGCAGTCTTATTTTTCAGTTTAGCTAGATGACCCCAGAAAGAGGGATGGTGTGAAAATCATGATTTGAGGATACGTGCATTCAAACGCACAAACAGGGGCACCCTCACACCCAATCAGTATATATGAAAAGAGATGTGCACACACATTGTGAGTTACATGTCTGTTCTTTAAAAACCAAATTTGATCGTTCTAGGGCTTTGGGGGATGTGGTAATACCAAGGGAGGGCCACGTCTCATTTGCGTAGCTTTGCTGCCCCGGTTCCTCAGAACCGCCCCCGATTCCCTTGAAGTCCCCTCCTGTGTCTTGCTGCTGTGCACTTGTGGTGTGCTCCACACGACATCGCCCCAGCCTCTGCAGTGTCAGCTCATTAGCACACAGATCTCATATTCCCTCTCCGCACTGTCATTGCAAAAATTGCTGTTGTACACCTTTACAGCCAACAAATGTGCTCGTGGATTACGCACTGTTTGCAAGAAGCAAGGAAAAGGCAAATGTAACCTTAAAGGTTATTCACCACGGAATTGTGCTCTAAACGCATTGGCTTAAATAAAAATCTGTTGATGGAGGCGCAATAGTGATAGTGGGACTTGGGAGCGCAGGCTCTAATGGAGCCCCAGGCAAAATCCCTTTGGCTGCCTAAATCTAACTCATCAGCTGCAAATTTTTATTCCATTAATTTTTTCTCCCCAAGCCCTGTGAAATATACCTGCTGAGAGCATGCTCCTTTCATAACTGAGCGCGTTTCGCTACCAAGTGTACTTAGCTGAGACAGGTTTCCGTCTCTTTGCCCACAGAGTCACAATCTAATTATCTAATTATTCTAATTGCCAGGATCCATTTAACTGTTTAGGCCCGTTTGGGAAGGCAACGTGTCCCCTATCTGATTCTCTGCTCTTTGGTGGGGTCTGTTTTGTTTTCGTGTTGGTCTTTTTCACGTATTCTCTGGAACCAGGGCGAAGACCTGCTCCAGTCCTCAAACAGATCTTCATTATACTAACCAATGTCGACCGCTCCAGCTCTACCTCCCACCCCTAGTTCCCCCTCTTTGCTGCTGTCCCTGTCCTCTGTCTGCTGGCCAGTCTTCAGTAAGCTCACTGGCTTAGCTCACCTCTCCGCCCCTCTGGCCAGCTGGCTTAGCCCACTGAAGCACGGAGAGGTCGCCTCCGTGGTGCCAGTCAAAGACTTAAGTCACCTTCTCACAAGGTTTATTGTGGGTTTTTTTTTAATCTATTTTTTATGTGGAGAGGAGGGAGGAAGGTGATGCTGTTCATTTGGGCCATAAAAATAGATGGCAATCAGCAGGCTGTAAAGGTGAGTTTCCAGCAAAGTGTACCACCTCCCCTAGAAGGCAGCTTCCTGTTGATCTACTAAGTGGGGGCGAGGGACGGACAGGAAGCGTTTAAGAGGAAAGAACAAAGAAAACTATTGTTCTCTCTCTGCGCTCACAGCCAAAGGAGCCACGGTTTTTCTTCCTCTCAGCAAATTGAACTTTTTTCCTTAAAATGAAAACTGGTTTTCCACATCCCCCACTTCGGCCTCTAGCTGAGGTTTCTTTAAACCTGCATCTCCATCCCCAGCTCCCCAAGATTGAATGAGAATAGTGGGGGGCTGGTTGGGATTTTTATTCTCTGTTTTTGGCTCCTGATGTATTTGTTTCAAGATGTCATTATTATGGGTAGGCAGAGGTGATTGGCTGCTTTTATTTTAACGGACTGGAAAATAAATGAAGCCACCCAAGCGTTGTTATCAGTCTTCTTTTGTGGATAAGAGATTTGTCATTCTTATATGGTGGGTTAAAGGATTAAAAGACAGCATGGATTTTCAGAGAGGGCCAGAATTTTAGAAGATAGAATTCGTAACTTTGGGGGAGAGCGTAAACATGCTTGTCCAGATGATTTAACTTTGAACTTCTTAGCCTGAGACTACAGAGCTATCTGAAGGGCCTTTCACACAACTTTCTGTCTTCTCTGAGGGTCGGGAATATATCTACCTACTTTTACCTGGTCCGTTACAGTAAATCCCGTGTTGAGTTTCTTCCTCTGGCTTTGATACTTTGGATCTGATTAGACAAAATGTCCGCAGGAGGGTGCAGTTAAAACCCTAGGTGGGGGCGCTGGGTGTTCTTCAGCAAGAGCGTAGGAGTTGTGCAGACGCAAAAGGAACCCCCTGCTCGGGAAGTGTCTGGGCTCCAGACGTAGAGCTACAAATAGCCTCAGCCTGTGTGTGGGATGAGCCTTGAGCTAGGGCAGCAACCCCCACCCTCCGAAAAGGGGTTAGTACTTAGCAAAAGGTGAACACAAGACCGAATTTGTCCTGTTTCACACTTCTGCCTTTTCTTCTCTTGCCATAATTTCCCCATCCTGCTCTGTGTGCCTAGCCCACACCATTTTGCCAGTCCCCGGGTGGGCCCTGATTCTGGCATCCCATCCCCAGTAAACTTACCTAGCGACTGTTCTCCGCTCCGGACTTTTCCAGACCCAATGCTCCTTCTCTGTCAGAATATCTCTGTTCTTGATCCATCCTGTTGAGGGCCTGTACTCTAGGGGTGACAGCATTTTATCTAATACAGGAATCTAGCTGAAAGTGGCTGATAAGGGGTTAGTATACCTAACAGGGGAATATTTGCTGCAAAACCAGAGACTATGGGAACCATAATGCCTCAGTTTCGAGGAACGAAAGATACTCACATGGGCGTGTTTCTGGACATGATGCACGGGGTGGCTGTTCACTCTACCCAAAGCAAAGATCAGCTGGCCCTGGTCATGGAAGACCTATGTGCAGACTTGCACATAGTAGGTTCGGTGTAAGTACACCCATGGCACGGGGCAGGTGCAGCTTCAGCATGTTGAACTTGGCCTTGGGGAGCAGCCACGGTTCGTAAGGATTCGTTTTATTAAAGAAGTAAATATATACAGCCTTTTTCATGTCAACCATACCTCAATTAAATGGTCTGAAAAAGGGTAAACTTTTTATATGTACTACCAAAAGAAAAAAAAAGGAGGCTGCTGTAGAATCCAAAGGTGCCTGCGTGGGCACTGCCAGGAGATGTGCCCGCATGAAACGGAGGTCCGAGGAGGGGAGAGAGGTGGTGAGGAGGCCGAAAAGTCTCATCCTGCAAGTTGCCTTTCCCTGGGATGGCACGTGGAATGCCATGATTACACAGCAGCATCCCCCTCACAGACGCGAAGTGGTAGCTCTGGAGGGAGGTGGAGAGGAAACACAGCGGGTAATGACCCCTTAACCCTGTGACACACGGTTCGGTCTAGAACAGCACTTCTCAACCTTCCGTGTATGCACCAGTCACCTGGGAATCTTGTTAAAATGAAGCTCCTGACTCAGTAGTAGGTCCCCGGTAGGGTCCAAGAATTCGCATTTCTAGCAGACTCTGAGGGAATGCCAATGCTGCCAGGACTCAAACCACTTTGAGTAAGAAGAGACCAGAGCAGGGAGACTGTGATTACCCAAGAAAAAAGGGTCTGGCAGACAAGCTCTTACTCAGATCTGTTCCTCTTTGCCTTCCAAAGAAGGTTCTGTAAGGGACGCAGCTGGCCCATTCTGGCTCCGGGATGTCCCTATCATACTCCCAACAACGCTGTGTCCGTTTCAGCCATGTCTATAGGCGGCAGGATTAGATGTCTGATGAGAGCGTCTACATAGAGTTGCTTTTTGTGGGGATTTGGAAGACACTGGAAGGCAGGCTGAGAGAGGAGGCAGCTCATGAGCCAGGATGACAGAGTCTTGGCTCCTTGCCACACCCCAAAGTGTCCCTTTTAAGAAGCAACCTGCCCGAGAGAGTTAAGGTTGGCATGGAGTTACAACTGCCTTTCCACTTTGCTTCTCTGGGTCTGCTCTTCAGCTGTCTGACTTCCCTTCAACAGGGTGAGAATCCAGAAGTACACCACAACCCGAATTCTGCCCGGTTCCCTAACAACTTGAAAACTCGACTTCATTTTTGAGGCTGGTGCCAAGACCACATGGCGAGGTAGAGGGCAGGAAAGGGAAGTGATGTCACTTTCCAACATATCTAAGCTGAGGGCTGTTCCAGGGAAGTCACAGGAAGCTTACTCAGTGTCATTTGAAGACTGCCAAATTTTACCCCAAATATTGCCCCCCTTCAGCAGTCTGCCATTAGTCTGAAATTCCACAAACTCATTCATTTGCGTCACCGCACTTAGGCCTGTGCAAGCATGCTAACTGAAAGTGAATGACTTAAATCCTTATCAGCCATTAGTATTTCAACCAGAATTCTTTGATCAGGTTACCACCTATTATTACCTGGAAGAATCCTTAGAGGAGGTTTTCCGAGACAGGTAAGTGGACCAAAACAAGACTCCTTCCCAAGAAAGTGGGGCATCAAATGGATGGTGGGCATTCAGGGGGCACTGAGATAGTCTTGAAGATGAGGAAGAGTCCCTCAAATACACTTCACCTATTTTGCAACATTTGACTTTCTCCATGGATAAATTCTGGTAGCTTACTCCCTAAGATTTTTTAGTTGCCTTTGACCCTTCAAGTCGCACCCTTTTGATAGTGGTGGGTCTGTCGTCTCTTTCACGAATGGTTGTTTGCTGCAACAGATGATCTCAGCCTCTAGATTCCCCACAATTACTGTGGGATATTTTCGGAAGTAAAACCAGTTTGTGATGAGGGATGGTGAGGATTTTAAAAACCCTTTTAAAAATGCTGCAATCAAAAATAGTTCCCTTTCAATTATCCATGATTGGCTGATCTACCTTGCCAATTACTCATTGCAACGGGGGCCTCATTCTTGCAGCTGCCCAGAAAGGGATCAGGCTACCAGCAATGAATGAGACAGGAAGGGATCCGAACCCAGCTTGCAGAGGAGTAATTGTGCCCACGTGGGTGTGGGTCTCTGAGTGGGTGAACACCTTTATACATGTAAGGTAGAAAGGCTGCCAACATCCACAGTCAGCCAGAACCTGTTACAGATTCTCAAATATTCTTCTATTTCACGATTTCCAAAGCTACTTGTTGGCTAGCTGAAAACAGTATTTCTTGAGTTGGACCACTTGCATCAGAATCACCAGAGATGCTTTTTAAACATACGGTTTGCTAGGTCACATTCCAGATGTTTTAAATTAGAAAATATGAGGATAGGCCTTTTTTAAAAAAACAAAACGAAACAAAACAAAACACAAGCTCTATGGGTGATTCTAAAGGACACTCAGTTTGGGAATCACTAGTTTCATTGGCCCTCGTAGCATAAACAGAGACCTATGGATTCAGATAGCACATTTGTTGAGGACCCACTAAGCACCAGGCTCTTAGGTTCAGGCACGTTCACATACGTTACTTCTGTGAGTAAGTGAGGGGCTGTTGGCCCACGCAAGCGTTAGCGAGAGGCTCTTGGGTTGGAAATCCAAACTTGAAAGGACTCCAACTAGCCTCAAGTCACGGTCTCTGAGGTAAACAAAGCAAAACTGCTCTTTGCAATGGTTTTCTTTTTGACAGTGCTGCTTCTCTTCTTTGCTTGTTAGCTCACGACTGGTCCTTAGCCGTGCCATAAGCTAGATGTCATGGCAGATGCCAGCCCGTGTGTTCACAAGCAGATGTACCGCGGTTTATATGTTATTCATTGTGCTATCCTTGCTATCAACAAATCTAAAACCAGGGCTATCATTACACTAATAATAATAACTATCATTCACGGAACCCATACCATGTAGACCACATGGCATTAAGCCTTCTACCTGCCTGACCTCATGGAATCATCACGACATTGCTAGAAAGGAGATACTCTCACCTTCATTTTAGCGAAGAGGAATCAGGTGGTTCACAGTCTACATAAGCAACTGGCTTCAGGTGACACAGGTAGCTAATTAGTGAAGCCAGGATTCTAGCCGAGGTATTTCTGCCTCTGGAGCCTGGACTCCATTTCAGCTGGGGTGGGAACCTCAGAGGATTACAGGGGCCAGGTGGATGGCACAAATGTGTAAATTGGGCCAGGTGTGGCATGGTGGGGCCTGTGGCAATCTGGACAGTCCATGTCCCTACCTGAAGACACTCCTGTCCAATTTTTTAAAAAACTGGGGACCAGCAAAACTGGGCGAAGGTGAGTCTCTGCCCCCTGCGCTACACTATCCCCCTTCCTCTAGCTCCAAAGTTACTCGTTGAGGGAAGTTCTATTAACTCCTAGTTAAAAGTACTGAGAAAACCAGGAGCACCTGGGTGGCTCAGTTAAGCGTCCAAATTAGCTCAGGTCATGATCTCAGTGCGTGAGTTCAAGCCCCACAGCGGGCTCTGTGCTGATGGCTCAGAGCCCGGAGTCTGCTTCGTTCTGTGTCTCCCTCTCTCTCTCTCTGCCCCTCCCCCACTCGCTCATGCTCTCTCTCTCTCTCTCTCTCTCTCTCAAAAATAAACAAGACATTAAAATTTTTTTAAAAAAGGTACTGAGAAATCCAGAAAATCTCTTTCTCACAAAAAACCTAGTTGACCATCTCCTCTTAGCGTGACGTCAAGATACCTCAATATGCCAGAACTTTCTCTCTTCTGTGCACATACTTACGGTCCTATGTGCATATACTGTATATCCAGTGGCCTTTCACGGTTGACCAACCTTGAGTAACCTTCCTCCGGGCAATGCTGAGGCCTGCAGCAAGAGCAGAAAGCTCGCACAGGGTCATTGCCAAGTGCCCCGCCGGTCAGAAAGGCACTCCGCCGGTCAGGAGGTGCTATAGGGGAAACGGCTTAGATTCTGCCAATGCAAATCCCAGGTCCACAAACGGGAGGTCACCGGGTCAAGTGGGGCTCTGCCAACAATCACCCAGCGTAGGAGCTTCCCATACACCCCAAGACAGAGGCTTGCTAACTTTAGACCTGGGTCCAAACTAGAGACGTATAGTTCGTTGCGTGGAGCCGTAAATTGACCTAAGCCAATCAGGTCACTCAAATCATTAGGTATGTTTTGTCGGATATCAGTAGCTTGCAGTAGTTAGAGGGAGCGCTATAGGTCTTCTCCCCATAACCTCACTATCAGATTTAAAAGTGAGCCTCAGACAAAATTCTGTTTCTCATTAAAATAATAGCAGGCAGGCATAAAAATAATTGGACAGCCTCTTCCGTAGGCTCAGTCAAGTCCAGCTGCCTCTCCTGTTAGGTGCTCCGACAGCACCTTGCACGGAGGTTCACCTGGGGCAGACAGACAATATTCTAGTGGTGGGTTGCAGGTACCCAAGAATCCTCATTAGCGGCTGCCCCCAGGACTACTTATGAATTAAGTCCAGGGTACCATTTGTAAGGAAGAACACTATAGAGCTTGTTAGATTCTTATGTCTTCTTTCTGCTGGTTTGGGAACACCTCTGCCATATTTCTAGCCGATCAACATATATTGAACACCACTGAGGTCACCAATGAGAAATTTAAAGCTAATTCTAAAAGCCTCTGGTGTTCATTAGAGACAAAGATACCCGAAGTGCTTGTAGAACTACTTCTTGACTGGAATTTTCAAATGCTAGATAACCACACCTGCACTGTGTATTTTCCGGTAAGAGTAACTGACCCCCTTAAGGGTGTAGATTCAGACTAAATAGCCCACATCTACACCACACAATTGATGTTGAAGTCTTATAGAGTAAATTACAGAAAACCTAACATTTGAGATACCATATTTCTTATGGCCCTTGGAAAGGAGTGTATGCTGTAGGGGGATTAGCAGTGTAGCTCTCGGGTTGTGGTTTTTATCATTGGTAAAATGGGGAGATTCTTCTGGATGATCTCTAAGGAGGCTTCCATTTTTGACATCCTATCATTCAGTCTTGTCTAATTTCTAGAAATTAGTCACAGTCTTCTAGTCACAGTCTCATTGACATTTCTCACCTAGGAAAGATCATCCAGAATGAAGCCCCTCAAATTCTTTGTCTACATCTAGAAATTTCTCTTTATATTGATCTATTTTCTGGCTTTACAGGACTACCATAAAACTATTAAATCCTTGAACCCAAACCAATAGAACCAAAACCAGTGTTCCTAGCCAGTGGTGGCCTCTCCTTGCTTACCATCTCACCTCTTCCACTTACTAGCTGTGAGACCTTGGGGCAAGTTCACTTAACTCCGCTGTGCCTCAGATTTCCCAGTTATAAAATGGGGGTAGTAATAGTCTTCACCTCATAGGGTTGTGGAGAGTGTCAAAATGAGACACTTTGTAAGTCCACATAAAGTACTTCAAATAGTGCCTGGCATATACTGGATATTATTATTATCAACATAATCATGAGTTTAAAATCCTTTGAGCTTTTAGTCCTGAAAACAGAAACCTCTTATGACCTCGTGTCCCTTGACGGACCAGATTTCCTTCCTGAACAGCCACCCCAGTCTGAGACTTTCTATAGTGCTAAGCTCTTCCCAGAACCCAAAATTCTGTTTTCCTGCCACGAAAGCCATCACAGCACCCCTTCAGATCACTAGCCCCCCACCGTGACCCGCTGCATCCCTCCACCATGCATCCGGACTTGCCCGTCCAGTGCGTCTCTGGGGAGCGACAGCTACTCAGATGCTCTGTGGTCAAAGAACTCAGAGATGCATTTTTCTGCATAATCTACAGACTAAGGGTCCAAGGGAAGACCTGGAGTCTTTTTTCCCAAACGAATGGGATTCTTTGCCTCCAAGTCCATCTACTTCCAATCACAAAGATGAGTCATCCTTTCTGCTCTTTTGTGACGGCGCGTTGTGCGAATAGGACACAAGTAGTCCCCCTGACTTTCCAAAGGCCCAGGAGGCATCCGTGAGTCTCTCAGAAGGAAACACGTGGGCCACTCTCCCAGGGGGCTGGCGCTTCAGCCAGGCCCTAAAGCTTCTCTTAGACACGGGGCTGCCCGCTGAGGGATTCAAGGAAAAGCAGCAAGGAACTGCTCAGGGCCTTCTTGGAGGGAGCCCCTTCATATCCTCGGGCAATGTTGGCCCATCGTTGGGTGAGATTTCTCCAAGGGTCTTAGAGACCAGAGCCCCAGGAACTGAGGAGAGAGGCCCTCCATACAGCCCTTTCTTTTCTAAAGCGGGCAGCATCCTGGCACGCATGCATCATATTCCTCTTGCCATAGTCCTTCCTACTTCCTGGTGACACTTAGCATTTGCTAATCCTTTTAGCCTAATCCTTTTAGTCCCTTGCCATCCAGATGATGACAGCTCAGTGGTGACCCACTTCTGGCACATCTCTGAGTCTAGTCAGCCCTTTGAGTAAAGATCACTCAAAGCCCTTTGCGTCCACTTTGCGCAAGGGTTCCTCAGGGTGCCCTTTGACCCCTTTGACCTCCTGGTTCCTGTCAATCCCAGCTTTTACTGTCCCCAGTTCTTCCCTCTACTGCCTGTAGATCTGTAAACCATGACGATAAAAAAACAACAACGGGAAAGTTGAGCTTGCCCCTGGGTAAAGAGACCCAGAGTTACCAAACTCTTCCTACACTCCCTGCCGGCCCTTGGGTTTCACAAAACTCTCTGGAGCAAGGGGTTGCTGTTTCTCCCACTTTGTTTGGGAGCGACCAGAGGACAAAGAATGACTCCAAACTGGAATGCCTGCATTCGAATCTCACCTCTGTCTCTTACTAGTTATATGACCTTGGTAAAATTACTTACCCTTTCTGAACCTCACTTTCCTCATCTGTGAAATGAAGATGAATGTAACAGTAACTGCCTTATAAAATTATTGGGAAGATTAACTGAGATCATCCATGTGAAACATTTAATGTGATGCCTGGCATCTAGTAAGTGTTCAATACATGGTAGCTGTTATTAACATGGAGCACTGCGGGGGTTGGTAAGTGGAAAGGAATAGGATTAGTCAAAACCAAACTGTGGAAGACATTCTTCCCATCTGTGGCCGTCCCTAAAGCCCTCCATACTCGTGTGCACCATCTGTGGGTCTGGAGCTGAAACTAGGCCTGATAGGGTCACTTTTGACTACTCACGGTGCTGCCTCGGGCATAGGGATTTGCTTTGGGGCAAAGCAGAGGAGAAAGAGTTGACTCGATGTCCCCAAAGCCAGCGCATACACGCCATTAGGTGCCATCATGCGATCATTGCGTCGAATCATCCGGAAGGACATGACCCGTTCTGATTTTTTTTTTTTTTATCTGAACTAGATATGCTTGGGGAAAAGCAGCATGGATAGTAATATGATAACCTTGGCACTCGCTGGCTTGAAGGAAAGAACAACCTTTTGTCAAATGTAAAGTCTATTTTAGTGTGTTGAGAGTGGGAGAGTGGAAAAGTGGCTCCTGGAATCTCCACTTAGACGAGGAAGAATGTGGTGCCAGTTGAGCTCTCCCAGCTGCGATTTTTCTGAGTTCTTTTAATTAAGGGTGATGTGTGGATGGAAGTTTAGAGCATATCAGTTTGAGAGGCTGGATTTTCTTCTTTTGATGTTGCTTGCCTAAGTCAGACCAAAAATAGCAAAGGAAGGAGATATGGAAAAGGTTAAAAGAGAAATTTTGCTAATGTGATTTTCCAGCCTTTCAGCCTCCATGCTCTCCAGAGCAAAGGTTAACTAGCTAATTCCACAAGCACCGACTCACTAGAAAGGATCCTGCTGAGGACCACAAGGCATCGCAGTCCTCTTCCTATCCTCTCTTCCTTTGTAATCTGAGGCTGATCTACCAGCATGGTGCCTCCAGCAGGCCCAAACCTGGGTGATGACCAAAAGCAATTTTTTCCCTTTATACCTCAGGGTGCCCTTGCCCTGCCTGCATCACCTCCCCTTCTCATTTCCTCTTCAAGCCAACTAACTGCTGTGTGGCCTCGAGGCAGCACTGATCTTTTTTTCCCTGTCAGATGAGGAAACTGAGGAACAGAGACGCTAAGTGACTTTCCCAAGGTCACACAGCCAGCGGCTGGCTAAGCTGAGATTATAGTGTAGGTCTTCTAACTCTGGCACTTCTCTGGTCTGTCTTCCCAACATAATGCTTTCTCTTTTAACTTTCACCGCCACACAATGGTGTTATGTATGCAAATAACGACAGCCTTGTCTTTTTCAAATAGGTGGCAGAGAGGAAGGATAAACCCACCGCAAGCGAATCAGAAATGCAGGAAAGCATGAGTTTCGGGGGGCACGCTTAAGGGCATCTTCTATTTAGTGCCTCCAATGTTAAGCTGTCATTTTACCACCCTCCGATTTATAGTCAGGAATGAGCAAAATGAAGTCTTGCAGTCCCGTTATAGATCACGGACTGTTGGAGATAGATCAGGTAGTTCTAGTCCAACTACCTCATTTTGTGGATGAGGAACGTGAGGTCAAGAAAGGAGAAGAGATTTGCCAAAGGTGATGCATGGCAGCTCCCTAGTGGTGGAAGCCAGCTAGGGGTCTAGACTGCCAGATTCCCAGTGTGGGGTCTTTGCCACCACGTTTTGCAACCTTACTGGCAGAGTGTTCTACTAAACCAACACCATTAAGTTTTATCACATTACCCTTTGCTGGTGTCTTTTTGCTCTAATTGTTTTATGTAAACAAGTCATATTAGCCCAACTAGATTTTTAAAGCATAAGGACATTTTTTATGATTATAGAAGTTAAAATTGAAAATTAATTCATGCTCACTGTAGAAAAGAAAAAAAGCCTCAAGAATATTGATAAGAAAAACCACCCAAGTAAAGTAAAAAACCACTCTGGGGCGCCTGGGTGGCTCAGTTGGTTGAGCGTCCGACTTCGGCTCAGGGCACGATCTCGTGGTTGGTGGGGTTGAGCCCCGCGTCGGGCTCTGTGCTGACAGCTCGGAGACTGGAGCCTGCTTCGGGCTCTGTGTCTCCCTCTCTCTCTGCCCTTCCCCCAGTCATGCTCTGTCCCTCTTTCTCTCAAAAACAAATAAATATTGGGGCGCCTGGGTGGCGCAGTCGGTTAAGCGTCCGACTTCAGCCAGGTCACCATCTCGCGGTCCGTGAGTTCGAGCCCCGTGTCGGGCTCTGGGCTGATGGCTCAGAGCCTGGAGCCTGTTTCCGATTCTGTGTCTCCCTCTCTCTCTGCCCCTCCCCCGTTCATGCTCTGTCTCTCTCTGTCCCAAAAATAAATAAAAAACGTTGAAAAAAAAAATTAAAAAAAAAAACAAATAAATATTAAAAATTTTTGTAAAAAGGAAAAAAATCACCCCAAACTTGGGTTTTACCATATATAGAGATTTGTATCCTGCCTTTTTACTTTGTATTACATTTTTCCAGACTCCTTAAATGTTCTCCAACAATTTGTTTTTTTGATGTCTATAAATTTTTGTGTCATACAGTGTCATTTTATGGCATATATATGCCGTGATTTATATAACCGTTACCCAGTCTTATGCATTTAGCCGGATACCCAATTCACTGAGCTTTACAATTGCATCTTGGTCTCCTGTAATATCTCCGTCCTAGCCCAGGTCTGAACACACAGCAAATACTTAATAAATACTTGCTGACTGATTAGTTGCCTTGACCTTTCTGGAGGCATCATTATTCCTCCATCAGGTGGGACAGCCAAGAGTGAGAACTTGACCTTGCATCCTCTTTAAGGTACGTGTTAAATAGCTCAAGACAGGCTGTATAGCAACGGTGCTTATGCTCAGAAGTCAGAGTCTGGGCACAAGTCTTGGACCTGTCACTTCCTGGTTGCATAGCCAAGGGCGAGGAACTTAATCCCTCCAAGCCTCAGTTTTGCTGTCTGATAAATGGGGGAAATAGTAGCTCCCACCCCATAAGTGGTGGAAGAAAGTGATAAAATATGAAGAAAGCACTTGGTAGATGGTAAGGACTCAACAAATGTTAGTTGCCCTTAGGAGCATTCTATCTGTCAGAGGAATAAAGCAGCAGACTTGGAGTCAGAATGCCTGGGTTCTTGTTCTATCTCTGCGTCTGTCCAGCCCTCTGATCTTGCGGAAGTCAGTTCACGCGTCCAGGTCTTAGTTTCTTCATCAACAAAATGGGGCTGATAATCCCCGAGCTGTGTACCTTACAGGGATTTTAAGAACATCAAATGAGAGGACGAATGTGGAAGTGTTTTGAAAACTATGACGTATGACCGCTAAGTATGTCAGGTCACGTGTCACGTGTGATTGGTGGTGGTGGGACTGGAGATGCAGAAGGGGTGAGAGACTAGGAGGAGCACTCCGAGCCTGGGGAGGGGTTTCCCAAAGGAGACCCGCCACTGGAATAGGGACTGTTAGAGACACTCGGGACCCTAGAGATCATCTAGCCCAATGACTTAACGTTACACGTGAGAGAGAGTTTCAGAGAAGAGAGAGCCTGACGGCACTGAGCCAGTGGCAGAAACGAGACTAGAACCCAGTCTCCCGATTTCCTGAACAGAGTCCTAAAGCAATCGCCGCAGCTCTTTCTTTATTGACCTTTGTCTCAAAGGGGGTCAGGAAAAAATGTGGTTATTTGGGGAATCCATGCAGGTAGGAGATGATTAGCTGGAGTTTTGTCGCAAGGACAAGCCACATCTGGCATAGCTCTGCTAGATCTTTAAATGCCAACCTCATCCAGGTAAGGGACAGTAAAGGGGAAGGAAGGTGATGGGGGAGGGGGGTCTCAGTCAGGTGAGGTGAGTGTGCCGTTCGGCTTGGCCAGATTCCCGAGGGACTTGTGTTGTTCCCAGCAATGACCGCCGCGGCAGATGGCCTTTCTTTGATTGTTAATATTTATCTTCGCGGTCAGTCCTCAGTTGTGTGTTTTTGGAAAACTTGGTAAAGCAGATGAAATTGCCAGTTGCTTGCAAATACAATTGCCAATTGTTTGAATGAAGGAAATTGATTACAGCCAGAGAACTATTCATTTCCCCCCGGCATGCATACAGCACTGCACCCCCTGAATTGTGTCCCTCCAGGTACTCGGTAAATATATGTGTTGGCTACTTTCATCTTTACGCTATTTTAGCTGAGATGAGAGCACATAAACACTTCCATCTGACAACCTTTTCAAGTTCCACACCACAGAAGGTTATTTTAAAAAGAAACAAGAAAGGGGTTTTTCAATAGCAGACTCCAAAGGTGACTAAAAATGCTATCCAACAAGGCAGCCCGTTAAGAAATGTAGTGTGAAATGTGTCAATATGATAAACCCGAAAGAGGTCTCACTATTCTTAGCTTCAGAACTCTGGCCACCTTCCCCAGCCACCACTGTGGCCCGGACAGAGGTCCATCAAGGATCACCCCGTACCCCAATCGCAAAGTGCCCCCCTCCCTCCCTTCAGCTGAAGGAGACCCCGTTGCCAGAGGCAACTCACCGTCACCCTGCCCTCGGCACAGCTCCTGCAGCGAGGGTCTCCCTGCCTTGGCTGGGAAGCGCTGAGGGAAAGGAAGAGAAAGCTGTTAGAAAGTTCTCTCACTGGTTGCTGGGCCCAAAATGAAGCCGCGGGGGCCAGCCAAAATCAGGCCTCTTGCGTCTGCAGTAAGTGGCCATGGTCTGAAATCAGCAAGGTGGATGGAAAGGTGAAATGACCTTGTTCACCAAGCCCTGTTAATGTAGAACAAGGGGCTCCCCCCGGAAGCTGTAGAGGAACGAACCAGTTTCGGGCAAGTCAAAGGCAGGCCTCCTTCGTGCACTGGGAAGTCCCTCAGCCCAGAGCTGGTGGCAGCTGAGAATGTAAATACAGCCAGATAAGTTTCAGTCCCTTCTTGCTGTCTGGGGACATCTTTTAATCTCTGAGCTCAAAATCGGTGAGGACAACTAGGTCCTCTGACAGCCTCAGTGAAGGAGTCCTGAAGACATGGTCTTAGGATTGTGGTTGTATGTTCCAGTGAAGCTGGGGGGAAAAAAAGAGGGGATGTTTAGGGTTGGTTGGCTCAAACTGAGTTGCTGAAATCTCTGGTTTGTTCAGTTAAATTCTTCCACGCGTATAAGGAAGGCGATGTGTTATGGAAGATAGAAGCCGCTGCTAACTAGCCATATGACCGCCCCTCCCTAGGCCTCCCCTTTCCTCTATGTGCAATCAAGGCATTAGAACTAGGTGACCCCAAAGGTCCTTTCTAGCTTCAAATTGGTTTAATTCAAATGATATCACAAAGTTCCCTCAGGGAGTTTGGGGGTGCTATGCATCTTCCCTTGCTGTCCCCTGCTCAGGAGCTCAGGGCTTTCAGAGGATGCCCCAGACGCCACCAAGATGGCTCAAGACCAGCTTCCACAGCAGAGCCCATGCTCTGGAATTATATTTCGCAGTCAGTTCCTCTACTCCCCAAGCCCTCAGCTGCTATGTAAGGAGGTAGAACTGGTTCTATATAGGCGATTGGTTTTGTTCAGTGCAGTAGGCAAGTTTGGGCTCCAAAGATTAGAGGCAGCGTTGTGTGGGCCTTAAGGATTGAGTTGACCTGGGTTATAACACGGATTCTGCCACTTCCAGCTGTGGGACCTCCACCAAGTTACCGAAACACTCTGTGTTTTGGTGTCTTTCTGTGGAATGATGGTCACAAGTGTGCCTCCCTGCCAGAGTGACTGAGGATCGATTGGGAGAATTCACGTGGAATACTCAGCATAATGCCCGGCACACACTAAATGCTGCCACCGATGGGCATACGTCTCTCCTGTTCACTAAATAGTTGAGCTGAAAATCAAAACCACTAAATCGATTGATTTTGAGCTAATGATCAAGACGTAACTTTTAAGCAGTAGCAAATTATTCAGCTTGTCAGCCCCCACGACCCCTGCCCCCGTTTTGGTCCTATAACAGCACATTCACAATTTAGTGGGGGCATTCTGGAAACTACACAGGCCAACAGGAGAGTGATTTCTGGTGGCATTTGGGTTACCCTCCAAATCATACCAACTTAGATGGATGCTACTTTCATTGCCCTGTGGAGCCAGCCCAGCCTGTAGGGATCCTGTAGGGAGGCAGACAGAGTGGTGGGATCCAGAAGGTGACTCCTTGATATGGCTCATCCGCTCATAGTGCTGAACAATATGCCCCCCTCCTGTTTGAGGTGTCACGTCGAACTGTGAGGCAAGAAAGAGGCCACTACAGCTGGCCCATGTCCTCCGCGGTTGGGGGCCTGGGGGGAGACCAAAGAGAGAGGCTCAGTGTGTGCAGCTGGAAGATGGCAGGTTGAGCCCAAACCCACTTTCAAGATAGGAGATAAAATAACAAGATGAAGTAGAGATAGAACAGCATCAAAGTTGATGAAGTTGCAAGAAAGGTTACTAAAGGACCATTACTTTACTCCTCAAGCCCCGTGTTCTGCTGGGTGTGTGTGTGTGTGTGTGTGTGTGTGTGTGTGTGTTTGGGGGCTAGGGGGGAGATGGGAACAGATAGCATGGAGAATCAGCTTCTCTTAATGCAATTCCAGTTGACCAGACTGTCAGCTCTGACTTGGGGACCCCATAGCTCATCTTACACGGGCTACCTAAGGATAGTTCCTTTCCGTAGGCTTTTCTGAGAAGCCCTCGATCTTTGGAGGAAAGACCCCAGTAATTAATTGGGACACATGCATGAACATAAACATGCCTTCAGAGTTTAATGGATCAAGGAAGGATGTAAAGAGAGATCTTTCCCGCAGAAAGGGGCCGGGTCCAGTAGGAAGGAGGGTGACAGAGACGGCGACCTGCGCTGACTGGTGGCAGTCCACCAGCACGCATCGATGAAGGCGGGTGTAGTATCCACTAAACAGTAAGGGACGCAAGGCAGATATTATCACTATACCCATTTCATGGCTGACAGAACTGAGGCCCAGAGACCTTCATGTGTTGTTCCCAGTAAGCGGCAGGGGTAGGACCCAAATCTGCCTCCTGATCCTGAGCTCTTTCCATTCACCATGCCAGCTCCATGTAGCTGGCACTGTAGCGGAATGAGTGGTTGCACGGAAGCTAATTTTCCAGATACTTGAAGCACACACCTCTCAGCAGTACAAGTGCTATTTTTATTTTAACTGTTTTTGAAGAAAAACTTTCTACAATGCATCCCACACCTCCACGCCTTATTATGCAGAGAATACAGATTACTGTGCTTTTAATCTTCTATTTTCATAGCTTTCTATCTCTTCTCTCACTGTGAGGCTGACAACGTTCAATACTCCCTAGGTTACTGAAGATAGCGTATTAGAAATGGGGTGCTTCTAGAAGCAGGCAGACTGAAATGTGGCAGTTGCCACAAGGGAACAGCATGCAGAATCGGCAGCTACGAAGGTACAACAATCCAGGGCTATTTAGCACGGGGACAAAGAGGCCCGAGAGGCCAGATAGCCTCACGGACAACACAGCCAGCCCTGGGACTGGAGTTCCCGATAAAGACCCAGAACCCCCCAATAGAAAATTGAATTGTGTTGATTGAATTGCACTGGTTTCCCATGGGGAGCTTGTGATGGGGAGAGAGAGGTCCTTCCCAGCCGGGAGGAGTATATTTTTCACTGGTATTGTTTAGAATTGCCTGTCCACGGTGGCCATAAAAGGCAGGCTTTTTGACAGTTTATTATGGCCCTTAAATTCTATACATACAATGCACCCTCTTCTTGTTTGCTCCCCGGGCAGACCCCTCCCCCGCCGCCTCGGTGTGCTGCTGCTCTGCCGGGTTTAAAAAGGCAGGGAGGGGGGTTTCCATTTTGGAAAGATTTCCATCTCAAACGGCTCAAGAGTGCGCGCATTGCAAGGGGCCAATCTGCACTGATCTGGAAAAATGCATCCCATGTGATAAAAAAATCTCTTCGCGCAAACCCACCACAGATCGCCATCCTATTGGCTTGCCGCAATTGCTTGGATCTTTCCAAGTTCCAATCAGAGGGGGCTCCGTTTTGCCCTCTCCATCTCTGTCTCCTCTGACCCGGCAAAGTTTCCCATCTTTCATCCTGTCACTCAGCTAATGGTGTGTGTCCCTCTTGCATACATTCCAGAGTCACTGGCTTCTTTCGCTAGTGGAGTCGTCAGCGAGATGCTAGGCAGATGGCTCACTGGCTGCCGTTCTTGTCCCCTCGCTGCAGCAATCTGTTGTTCTAAATCAAAATGTTAATGAAAAATAAAAGAACACAGTGCCAATGTCTGTCTGATTTAAATTAATATAGAGTCATACCTTTTGAGGCAGGCACAAGGTTCTCCGTACAGGCTACCCATACATATTGGGTTTTTTTTTTTCTCTCTCTAATTAAAATGAAGCACCTTCATCTATGGGAGTCTCTCTTGGTACCCCCAACCTGTTCTTTTTAATAATAACAAAGGCCTAACAGTCAATTTCAGTGTTCCAGGGAAAGGCGCCTCACCTGGAGGAACATAATTTTGAGAGATATTATATGTGATGTCTAATTATAAACATGCTTTGATTAGATGCTGTTTTCAGTACTGGAATGACATGTTTACTAAATGCTTCGAGTGCAGCTCCAACTTAGGCACGTAGTTCTTGAAATCTCTTTCAATCCATTTGTTTTAAAACTGCTGGCAAGATCACCGCTAATTTGCTACTTTCGTTACAAGGGCCCTTTGCTTTCCGTGCACTCAGCACAGGACTCATTTCTGCCGCAGCAACAGGAGAAAGTGTGTGTGTCTGCAAGATCGTGTATGCAAGACAAATGTCACCTTCAGCTTAGAGAGGAACGGACCACTGTTATGTTAACATACCTGGTCGAGGGAGAAATTACCTCAATAGTTTCATTTGCCCCAAACTCCAGAAGCCAAAAGAACGGCGGCGTCAAACAACCGCCTGTGATTCTTCCTGTGATTCTGTTTGGTCGATTTGTAGATTCTGCTGAGGATCACTGATGTTGGGAATAATGAGCGCCATCGCGGTGCTTCCTACCTCCCGGGCATCCTGCTAAGTGATTTACATCTATTTACTCTTGCGATCATCCAAAGAGCCCTACGACTTAGGTCTGTTTCACAGATGAGGAAGCTGAGGCCTAGAGAGGTTTAGTAACTTGCCCAGGGCTACACAATTAGTAAGTGTCGCGGCTGGAGATGAACACAGTTAGCCGGCCCCAGAGCCTTCGCTTTTCACCACAATTCCATGCTAGACTATGCTGGAAGAGCCACACATCCCAAGCTCCTTGGAAGTAAGCTATTGTTTCCTTGCGGGTCTGTGGGAGGTTTTCTTTGCCCAAACTGCCGTGCAGGTTAGAATTAGTCTTCTACTTCAGCAGGGCTTGCTGCTTGCCAAATGCGTGTACTGTTTGCATGTGTCACTGCCATGGACTACGATGAATCAGGCAAATCGGGCTGAGGCAGAAAGCCTGGATTTCCAGGTGGGAGGTGGGGTGCTAGTCATTGGATCAGTCCCTTCCGTGCTGGGCACCAGTCCATCCAATGGTGCTGACGAGAGAAGGCCCAAAGACATAAGGGCCCCGAAGCCCCCATTTGCACCCGTTGACCAGGTAGGGACCCTGCTGGGACACACCCTTCCGTCACCCTGCTTCGGGCTCAGCGCTTCCCTCGACCTATGGGCAGAGCCACCACACAAACTAAACACCATTGAAGTCCAGCCTTTCTCCTGCTCGGAAGCCAGTTCAATTGGAAACAGTAAAAGCTTGTTCTCTCTAATTAAATATATACATTCCAAGCCCAGGGATTTACCGGGGTATCAAGTCGTTCAAGAGAAAAGGTCCCTAGTGGGAAAGGATTGAGTGGAGAGGCCGTTGTTTCCCCCACTTTGGTGGTTGTCGTTTTCTGGCCTTGCCGGGGTCTAAATGAAAATATGAGTTTGGGAAAGGATTATTACCAGACAGCGAGGTATGCTAAACAGAACTCTGGGCTGGGAGCCAGGAGTCCTGGGTTCCAGCTCTGGCTCTGTCTCTAACAGACATGACCTCTCTGGGTCTCAGGTAGACCCTTTCTAAAATGAAAGGGCTGGAGTGAATAGACTCTGAGGGCTTTTCCAGCATTAAATCTGATCTGATTTTAGCTCCCCACACACACTTTTAATGAAAGATGATTCTCCCCAGGGCAACAAGGATACTCGGAGGATGATTTGACCAAATGAAGCGACGATTTGAGCTATTTTGGGGTGTTTCTGAGCAACCAACTCGGACCACTGGAGTCAGAAAGTAGATTTCTTTTTGGTCTGGTCTCTCCCAGTTGATAAGGCTAGATAATTGCTCACCCCTCTGAGTCATCGAATCGTGGGCTTATTGAATCCCTGGGATGGAAAGGACCTTAAAGGTCATCTTTTCCCATCTCCCTTCAGGGCTGGGCTCCCCTTTGTCCAAACATAGCCAGTCGAAGCATGGGATTAGTGCCAGCTTTATATATAAGCAGAAGAGACGTCGTTCACTTGGCTGGAAGTCACCGGTGCTGGGATGGGTCCTCTGACCCTCGCCCCCAAATAGCTCTTCCTCTTGCCCACTGATGCCAGAAGCCCCTGTAACAGAAGGCCTAGACTTTAATTCTACATTGAAAATACACAAGATACACCTCCCTCTGGCAGAGGTGGCACTGTCTAAATTCATACCATGATGCACGTGACTCACACAGCAGATCCTATCAGGAAAGCGGATTTTAATAGGAAAGGGAGCTGAGAGCTACAGAATTCTTGAAAAGGGTGAACCAGGCTTTAGTGACAGGGAAAAGTTATATAGAATGGGAATGGAGGGGAGGGTGAAGCACCGAATATGGTAGCCTAATAGAATGGGTAGCAACTTGGAGCCAGACTTGGGTAGGTATCTCAGCTCTGCCGCTTAACGGCTGTATCACCATGTTGCAGTCTCTTAACCTCTCTGAGTCTGTTTTCCCAACTGTAACATGGGGATAATAGTATCCACTACACATGGATGTCACTGAGAATTAAAGGAGATAATCACCCAAAGCCTTAATTGCAGTATACTTGAGTTAAATGTGCGTTCAGCCCTGAATCCGCTGTGTTGCCCTAGACTGATGGCCTTTGATGCCCCTGTCCTTGGCTGCACCTCTGTGGCGCTCACACATATGAGTGGTGTTGATGCACAGGTCTGCAGCCCCCAGTAAAACTTTCAAGTGGTCTTAACCATTCGTGGAGCTGGCTGAATATCTGATTCAAGCACCAGCCAGAACATCAACTATTACACAACTGAAATACCAACCTAGACCTTGATCTGGATTTACAACCACAGAGGGACCAGCTCTATGTTCATAATTTGAGAGGAACCACATTTTCAAGCCCGTCCAACTTATCCCAGTTAGTAGGAATTCAGAGTGGTTTCCTAATTAATTAGCTGCAACTAGGAGTAGATCTACTCAGTGGCTTTCTTGAAACAATGTCCCCAACATATATTTCGATCTTACTATGAGAGAAGAGAGTTAACAAATGAAATGTCATGGTTTTAGGATGGGTTTTAGGTTTAGGGAAAAGTACAAACTAAGCCCATAGGCTTGTCAAGGAGAATTATAGGAAGGTTGCGGCTGGCCTCTGGTCATAACTGCCAGATAGCCCTCAGGTCTCCACCGCTTAAATTTTGGCCTGTGCCCTTCCTTCTACACCATTAGCTTGAGTGAATGTGGTCGGGTTTGGGGTTCCGTCTTACTGTGTTCCTTCTTTGGGAGGTAGTGCTGGTTGTGAGGGGCTAATCAGCTCTACAATGTATTGTTTTCTACCATAGAAACACGGTAAGTTTCAAGCTTAGTGTTCATTTTCTACCTTTTCAAAACATGCTCAAAGCTCCGTATGAAATCAGCATCGCTCTTTCACACTGCCATGTTCTTTAGCCATCTCCCTCCTTTTGCTTTCTCAATTCTTCTAATATGAGTTGCCTCCATTTTCGATCCCACAGTCTGCTTCTATTCTCTGATCTACCAAGACCTCTCCTTGGAGATCACTGATGGGCTCCTTCTTGCCAAATCCAAGGGCAGTTTTCCCGTTGTTCATCCTCAACGTTTTCAAGATGACATACTGGTTTTATCTTAAGCTCTTGAGGTTCTCTTTCCTTAGCTTCTATGACACTGCACCTTCCAGATTTTTTGCTGATTTTTACCTATTCCCTGTGTGACATCAGGAGAGTCAGTTCTGTCTTCTGGGCTTGAGTAAAATGAGGGGTTTAAACAGGATGATATCTAGAGTGTCTTCCATTTCTAACGTTGTGTGGCTCTGAGAATCAATGATATATACCCAAGATCCTTTATTTGACTACGACATGTTGTAATGTTTTTAATATTGAAGGTTTTGTAGCTACTCCTGCCTGTTTCAGTGTTCTAGTAATTGATATGCATGTACAAACTTCATAAAGCTGGGCCTTTGCTGATTTATACATATTTAATCTGTGTTTGCTTTCCGTCTTTATCTGAGAATACATATGTTTGGCATGCTTGGATACTACACTGTGCCTTTCTTGAAAATGGATACAAGGTACATTCTAGGACAATATCCTGTTGCTTAGGCTTAATATTAGTCTTTCAAAAATGTATACAGGTCAGAAATAATTCACCTTGTTTCATTTGACTTGGATATTTAGAAAATTAAACAATTTTGTAAGCAAAGTGACGGCATTTTGATCAACCATAAGAATTCCCCCACGTCATCAACAAAGAGCTACAAATAAAACATAGTTTAATACTGAATTCATACATCACACAGAAGCAGACAGTGGGGGGTATTAAACTCTGAGTCTCCACGTAACATCACTTGAAGACAATCAAGAGGGCCTACTATTACAATACAATTTCTGCTGATATTTTTTTCCTTCACACACAATTCAGGTGCTATACAGGACACCTTCTAGAGAGTTGCCCGAGACCCCAGGGCAAAAGACTGACAATCCATGCCTTTCAAAGCCATCTTCTCAAATCCTTTGAATAAGAAGTTGCCCTTTCCCTAATGAAAAGGAAGTGATGCAATGCCTGAATCCAGGGGGCACACAATAAGTATATGTTGGTAGTGAGGAGGTCAAAGGAAGCCAACTTTGAGTGTACAAGGTAGAAAATGCCTGCCCCTGCTCAGGAAGCCAGTTAAGAGTAAGGATAAGGATCCCCAAGCTATTCCCAGAGCAAGCCACATTAAAAAAAGCAGCTGACGTTTTGTGTTTTCTTTTTAATCGCCAAATAATATCTGAATTTGAAAGACCTTGCACACAAAGGCGTTCTCTTGATCCATGGAACACAAACCCGTCAGTGTCTCATCAAGGCGTGATATTCTTCCATCAAACCTCCTCTACCCGGAGAAATTCAGTGACTTGCCCAGAGCTGGAAGAGTCTGTGGCTGAGTCAACAGGCCCCTAAATCTCTGTCGAAAATTCAAAAACTGTTCATGTACATAGAACAGGACAACAGCTGGCTGCCACTCTTACTTCTCCCATGCTGCTTCTTTCTTTCCCCCTCCCTCCCCTCGTCTCGCCCACACACGTGCACCGCGTACCACTTGAGTGTTCAGAAATCTGCCTGGTGGGCTGATTTTTATTGTATCACGTAGTTTTGTTATCAAGTGTTGTCAGGGACTGGAACACTCACATTAATAGACTTGGGTATTCAAGTTACTAGAGAGCCGCCAAATTCTCCACGTAAGGTTTGCCGGTTGTTAAGAGTTAGAAGAAATAAAATGTACTTGTGACTAACAACGCCCTGCACATAAAGTTCTCTTTTCATTGATGAATCAGCACTGCCCTAGAAGGACTTCGTGTAGTTCAGCGAAAGGTACCATCTGAGGAATGACAGGACCATGGGAGCCTGTTGTAGGTAAAACAACTGATCCTAAGGTCTCGGGGCAAAGAAACAACCTAGATTATTTTCAAAGTGAGTAAACGTTGCCCAGATTGTTCCATAAAAAGCATTAAAAAATTGTATCTTGAGATTGCAGACCACCCTGTCTCTCCTTTACTTTCAAATAAGAAACCCCAACCCCCTGCTCTTAAAAGGAATAATGTGATATCTCATTTTGGCACTCGGAGAGTTTCCTTCTCTAGAACCATCGTTACCTTTTGGGCCTTTAAGCCATTATCCTGAGAGGTCATTTTCACTATGTTGCTTTGTCATAACTTCAGACTTAAAATACATTGGACAAAAATGCCAACTTATTTGTCAAGAGCTCCAGGTGGTATGGTGCCAGCGACAAAGGGTTTGCTATTTCGTGCCCAAAGTTATATTTATGCTTCTGGCACAAATTAATAATTACTTATAACATTTTATAAAAATAAGAGATCACCGCGACAGTCTCCCATCCAGAGCAAACACCGCTGTGTTAGCACGCGGAGTTTTTGCCGTGTCAAGGAGAGACTGCTGAGTAATACTAAAACAGTAATAATAGCTACTAACATTGACCTCTTCTGCTGTGCCACGCGTTTCGCTAGATGCTTTTACATGTATTTGGTCATTGAAATCCATTCGCTCAACCCATATCACAGGTATCTTTGTTAGCCTCTTACCATTTTACCAGTAAGGACACTGAAGCCTAGAGAAGTGGGGTGTCTACGGACAAATGACTGTTTGCTGAGACAAATGACCTGGGTAGAGGAACACGTTTAGGATTGCATTCGTTGTTTCCTGTGAAGGAGCATTAATATTTAGTGAGCATCTACCATGTGCCAGGAACCGGGCCAAGTGCTTTACATAACTTGCCTCATTTAATACTCCCATCAACCTTATGAGATTGTTATTTTTAAACACACTTTACAGATGAAGGGAAGAGAAGATCAAAGTGAAGGAATTTTCCCCAAGGTCATGCTACCAATGAGGGCAGAGCTGGGATGTTAATTTAGATAGGTTTGACCCTAAAGGTCATGCTCTTTCCACCATAAAGTAAACATCAAACCAGCAAAGGAGGGAGAACACGGTGTAATAATGAATTCCATATTGTGTTTCCTTGGACTAAAACCTTAGTCACAAAAGCCAATCCCAAAGTCAATGCCAACAGTAAATTCTCCATTTCACCTGTACTCAGAGCTGTGAGGGTTACAGCATTCAGATCACTTTTCGCCTTCAGAGCAGTGAATGAGAACTGGCTGAAGCCATTCTCCAGAATTATCTCAGGACAAATAAAGAAAAAATAGACACTGAAAGTCCAAATTATCTAAACTTATTCATATGCAGCAGGACTGCCTCCTCAGAGACGATGAGTTAACACTTCCATGCCAACAGATCTACCTACACCTTAGTACAGACAGCCAGTGCCTTTACTCTTCGTGGCCTGAAAGCTTTAACCTCCTCTCCAAATAGAAACACTCCATCAGCACTTTGCAGAGAAATCCCTTGGAGTGCTTTTTTAAAATGCAGATACCCAAGCCCAACCCCTGAGAGCAGGACCTATGAATGTGCCTTTTAACGAATGCCTCAGTTCACTCATACGTAACGTTTGCGTATTACCGCACGAATCACTAAAACCCTCCTCTCTCAGGCCTTACGAGTTCTGAATTGGGGATGCTCACACACCGATGAGCTGAATTTATTTTCGTCCTATACCAGGAGGGAGAAGGCTCCAGTGAATTAATTAATATTAACAAACTAGTATACTTAAGCTTTAAAGGTACTTTAGAAGCACTTATTGGCAAAGAGGGGATTCAGGTTGGTTGACATCCTTCTGCCTCTCCATTATGGTGGGACACAGGAGCCGGAATGTGTCGGTGCAAAATATCTCAATATCTCTCCTTTAGCCTTTGAAGGTCCCTATATAAAGTTCAGTGTTCATCAAAGAACGTTCTGTAACTGAGTCTTTACCCTAATGAAGACTGATCTTAACTTCCACTTTAGCCCTAAATGATGAAGTTGAACTATATTTCTCTTCTCACAACTGAGTCAAGTCTAAAGCAAGAATAGAAGCCTCTGTAATAAGTAGTAACTGAGTGCTTACTGTGTGCCAGGCACTATTATAGACATAAAATACTGTACTAAATGTCCCATCATGAGATAATTTTGCCTACTGTCGGTACCTCTGGGACATTCACAAGGCACGCGAACCTATTAAGAGCACCAAGAAGGTCTTACAGGAATGAAATAATTTGTTTCTTCACTCACAGTTACCAAAAGCTACGTGGTCATAGGCCCCTTTTATGCAGAAAATCTCCTGATGCACACTGAGGCTGTGTTGCCGCGCAGCTCTGTGTCTCAAAATGTTATTGGCGTCACGATGCCCTCATCTCAGATCTATAGAATCCATCTCTGTGGGAAGGTGGGGCAGGGGGCGGGGGCAGGGGCTTGGCTAATAAGGAATCTGCATTCTTAGTTAACTCTTAAATACCACGCTCGGGCCTACAGCAGAAGAACCCGTGGTTGCTCCAAAGGTGACAACTGAGGGAAATCTTTATTGCTACGTTGGCAGGGTTGGCTGAAAATTACACAAATTCCAAAGATGGAAAATATGACATTTCACCATCCGACCGGTCCCCAAAACTGGGCTGTTCACAAGGGAAATGCTTGTCCGTAAGTAACAGGGATCCGGAAATGGTGCACCGAACAAGCCCAACTCAGTGTCCCCCAGAGCTCTGCTGCCACTTCAGGGCACAATAGAACATCTGTGGGCAGATCGGTTCTGCCACTTGCTAAGCTGTAGAGTTTAAGGACAGCCCCTTTACTGGTCTCTCAGTTTCCTCATCTGTAAAATGGGAACAGCTATCCCTACCTCAGAGCACCACTGTGACAGCTAAACAAGGCAGTTTATGTAGACAGTTTCTGTTACAAAGAGGAAGCTTAAAAAATGTGAGTTCTTTTCTCCCTTTCCCGTTCCCCTCTTCCTCTGGTGTCACACTGTGACGTCAGCTTAATTGTGGGGGGGTGGGGTGGGGACAGGAAATTTTCCCGTTGGTTTCAGAGCAGCTACACTTTTGCAAGGGGAGCTTTCACGAGTCCCATGTCAGTGATACAAGGTCAAATGCAAGATACGAAAGTACCCACTCGATTCCATTCAGTTAGCTACGAGTCCGCAGGCACCAGGGTACACAGAGATGAACAGATAAAGTCCTGCCCACAAGTTGCTCATGACGCAGAAGTGAAAACACCTTGTGTGCCTATCGTGGCATACAGTGGGAACCCTTTTTACTGGGGGCCAGAGACAGGAGCGCAGCTGGCCAGAGACGCAAACCAAACTGATGCAAAGCGCACTAGGGCTGAGTTAAATCAGAGAATCCAAGGACACCCAATGTCATCTTTATCTACCCAGAAAAGCCAGGCACTGACCTAACCCAGGGCTGCAGTTCCAGGGCTGTGTTCCAGCAGCCAGTACAAGCCCGGTCACAGGCTGCTTTGCGCTTCGTGTCTGGTGCTGGAGTACATATAGGACAGAGCCAGGAAGGCAGAGGCGACCCCTGCCCTTTAGGAGGCAAAATAGTGATGAAGGCCAGCCTTTATAGAGCACCTGAAGGCGGTCGAACAGTTAACACCGAGCAAACAGATAATAATAAATACCGCACTCACTCATATCATTCTCTTCTCAGATTCCTGTTCATTTTTCTCTAAGATTGAAAAACTTAGATCCTCTGCAATCTTTCAAGAGAGTTGGAGATTCTTGCCACCGGTTTTCTTTTTTTTTGTTTTTTAAACATTGATTTCGCCGGAGCTGCAGGACAATCAGTGGTCAAACTAGCCGGAAGATGGCTTTCGTAACGGGTCTTCCTCCTTTAGCGATTCTTGGGGCTTTGTCTTCGAGAGAGAGAGGTGAGGTTCCAGCAATGCTTGTGTGGAATATTTCTTACTAATGCTCCCATCCGGGCCTCACGCTTCTGTGGTCAGTGGGACAAAGGACAGGCAGCTGTCGCCATGTCCCTCTTCCCAGGCACCTCTTCCCATACCTCATGGGGCTTTTGGGATTGACAAGGGTGACACCACTCAGAGACGGACGGGAGGGGCGGTGGCGGCGGAGAGGCAGAACTAGAGGACGAAGTGGCCACTTGGCCGGCAATCTCTCTCACCTTTCGTTTCACCCTACGCCCAGCCCTTTCCCCCACCGCTGAGGGGAAAACACGGTGTGATTAAAGAAGGCCCTATGAATAGCACAGGTGTCGGTCCTAAATAGGAAACCTGAGTGATGGGGAAAGGGATTAAATTCAGCAAACATTCTTTCCCCTGGTTTTCTTCCAGAAAGGTCTGTAGGAAGAGACTCTGTTGAGAAGCCATATCTGAAGAGCCATATCTGAATAAATATCTCGGCTTTCCTTTGAGATGGCTTCCATGGTTTAGTCGAAGTGAGGTTTAAAGCTCTGGTCTAGTTTCAGCTGTTCAGCCTAGAATCCACTGGACAGCTGTCCTTCATGCTTAACATCCAACCCCTCACATAGCCTTCAGTACTATCTGATACTGCTAAAGGGCAAAAGGTGCTGACGGTCACCATGGACATTTCCGCAATGCCTTTTTTCCCCCCAGCAGAACAAACAGTGTTTAGATCTTGCAAAGCCAACAAAACCACAGCATAGGTCAGCTGCAAACTCCCCCTCATCAGAGACCTCCCTGAGCCAGCAAAGTCAAGGCCATGAGCTCCGGGCCCACAGAAGGTCGCTAGAGAGGACAATGAGTCTGCAGGATGAGTCAGGAGAATTGAGGAAGCCCAGCCAGTCTCCAGAGCCGGGCCTCTCATAAGACAGCCAAGGAAAAAGCTCTGGAAGAACCTGGAACATCCTGATAGTGGAGGAGAGGGTGAAAGGAAGAAGTGACAGGAAGCAAACTACCTGCCCTCAGCATTGGCAAAAGAAGAAAGGAGGCCAGATTTCTTTTCGACGGGTTCCTATCCCACTTCAAACATGTTCAAATATGTTCCCCCTTCCCGAAGCGCCCGAGCCCCCCATGCCGATGCCAGTTGACTAGGCATTTCCTACAACTCTCAGGTCACTCGCTCCCGCAACAGGCCCACCTTCCTCGGCCCTTCCCCAGTATCCCACTGCCTTTCAAAGCAGTATCATGTTCCCTCCGCACTGCTCTGACTTTTCACTTCATGAGAACTGATCTAGGCCAGGGCACCAACGGCTATTCATGAGTTAGCGTGGTTCCCACCAGGGTCACATACTGGTAATTAAACAGCTGTCTCTGAGCAACAGAATACCTTCACTCCAAAGAGTATATGTAGTAAAAGGGCTTCCAGTGAAGTGGGGACCTCAAGCAGAGCGGTCCTGGAGGGGCCCTGCATTCAATTCCATGTGAAAGAGTCCCCACCTACCTCCCTGTTTATGCATAAGCCAGCCCGGCAGATATCCACCTGATCAAAAGCCTAGACCAAATCAGGGCCCGGAATATCAAGATCCATCCTTCTAGGGGCCCCAAAACACAAGAAGCTCATCTGAGCTATTTCCGACAGATTGCAAACTGCTAATTTGTGATATCATTGCTTAGGGGGAAAAAGCAAATACAGGAGTTAAGAGAATTTGTCCTATTATCAAATCGCGAGGAAGAACATTTTTAAGGCAACCCCCAGTGTGACAAAAACAGTCCACTTAGAAGTTTTGAAATCCCAAGGACCTAAATAAGACAGCATAGACCCTGGCAGGCCTGCCCGTGGCATTAGCCTGTGCACCCGACAGCTGGGAGTGAGGAGTGGGGGCTTTGCTGGAAGGAAACAGGTGGTAGTCGGTAGTAGAGGCCTTTGCTAAGATGGCTGGGATGAGCTAAACCCCCGGCAGTTAGGTTATCCATTTTGTTAGAGGCCGTAGACTATTGAGGACTCGATAGTCTGAGTCCTGAGTTACAGCTGAGTTTTCGGAAGAAAAGCATATAGTACAGAATTCTGAGTTCCAGAGTATCTAAGAAAACATCCAGTGATGCTGATTCCTAATGAGCATTACTGTCTAATAATGAGACTTCTCTGGGCGAAGAGTGCTGTGATCTCCGATCGCTCATTGCAGGGGACCTCCATGAGCAGCAGTCCAAGAACATTCAGGTGTTTTGTCTGATTGCCGTCTCCTTTTCCACAGCTCAGTCTCCCCACGCCCCTGCCTCTGGGACCCACTTCCTCCTGGCAGCTTAGGGCTCCCCGTGGCCAACTCAGTCCAGGCTGTTCATGATGCCTCCGTAGTCTCCAGGACTTTCTCTTGCACCTCCCTCCCATCCCAGAGTTCTATCCTGAGACCTTCCTCTGAGGGCCCTGTTGCCTACTTTCCAGAGAGACACCTGGGGGCTAATGAGTTGTTATGTGTTAAAGTGGTCATGGCTGATAATGAGTTAACTGTTACTCCTTCTAATTATAGCAGGCTGGTTGAGAAGGAATGAATTTCTTTTATTTTTTTTTAATGTTTATTTATTTTTGAGAGAGAGAGAGAGAGAGGGAACTAGCGGGGGAGGGGCAGAGAGAGAGGGAGACAGAAAATCTGAAGCAGGCTCCAAGCTATAAACCCGACATGAGGCTCCAACTCAAGAACCTTGAGATCATGACTGAGCTGAAGTCGGACACTCAACTGACTGAGCCAACCAGGAGCCCCTCAAATGTTTATTTTTGAGAGAGAGCAAGCAAGGAAAGGGCAGAGAGAGAGGGAAGACAGAGGATACAACGCAGGCTCTGGGCTGACAGCAGTGAGCCCCGTGCGGGGCTCGAACTCACGAATTGTGAGATCATGACTGAGCTGAAGTTGGATGCCCAACTGAGCCACCCAGGCGCCCCAACAAGAAATGAGTTTCTAATGATAGCATTTCAGGCCGGTGGAGATGGTACTTGGGGACAAGGACACCATTTGACACACCTCCCATCACACAGTGGAAATGGCTGCCTTCCTTGCCCTAAACACAGGACAGAGGAAGTGCTGTGGCTGCTTCAGGGGATGAAAACAATCCGCTTGATTCACAAATAACCTATTAATGTTGCCAAAAATCCAGGCACAGGCAGGTGTCCATTCCTAACAGGCGGTGTATTTCACCCCTGATTTTTGCTCTCTTGCGTGTCTGCCTTTTTTTTTTGTTTTTACCTGAGTCCACCTGAAGCAAAATAAGGTTGCTAAATTGGTATTGCATTTTCTTCCTGAGCCATCTAAAAATGTTTTTTCCTTACTAATATTTTAAAATGAGCCTACCCCTAATCCTCATCCTTCACCTTCTGTTAAGGCTCCAGAAGTAGACCTCATTTTAACCAACAACTGCACTACCGGCAAGATGTGTATAGAGGAAGGGCAGTACCAGGAAACACGCATCACTGAATGATCTATAATGTAAAGAATTCCAAATCATCCGATCCATTCATTCAATAAAAAGCGCAAGGCTAATCTTTGGCCGACAGCACACACCTGTTGTGAAAATGGTACTTACTCCCATACCAGCTGGTAAATAGCGACTACAACCTTGCCTTGACTCCCTCAGACCCTACTCTGAGATCCCCAGACCTCCACAAGATCCGATGACTGATATGTAATGTCTGGCATGGCAAAGGGTCTTCAGGTCCTTGCTCCAGGACCATAGCTAGAACCTATTCCGATTTGTGGTTTCGTGTGCCTTGCCATATGCATATCATCCGTGAGGTCGAAGCTACTGGGTACTAGGTACTGGGGTTGACCCTGAATGTACACCGTAGTCACTTTGCTTACAGCTCTAGTAGTGACACCGAGGTTTGTCTTCGTCTACTCTGCCACATGCATTCCCATGGAGCAGAGCATCCACGACCTTCAAAAGACGGACGACTTGAGCCATTTCCAAAATAGCACTTGGCAGGCAGCCTAGACTCCGATGGGCACAGCAGACACAGACTGTGGGCATGATGGGCCAGCCCCCTGTCACATCACCTCAGGGGATCCTCAGCCCCGTGGGACTCACTAGAAAATCCTTTACATTTGAAAAGCAGAAATTATCTAGTCCACCTGAGCACCCCCGGGAGCGGGTCTGTATTCTTAGTCTCATGCTTCAAGTGCTGAGTTTAGAACAAAAGCCTCCATTCAAGGTCATATGATGAGTCAGCTACTGAGTGGCGAGTGAAAGGAGAGGGAGAACAACCAACCCACAACAGGGTTAACTTGAGCTGCCTCCACCTATGAGAAAGGCCTGGCCAAACCTTTCATGTGCTTTATTTATAGATAGCTTGAGGAATGGCCCGGGAAGGATGTTAATGCACATAGGTAAGGAAGAAGGATGATAGTGATAGGTCTCCCTTTAATCAGCTTTCCCCGCGACCCGGACTTGTGGTAGCCTCGTGATACAGGTGAATGTACACTGAGCTCCTGCTTGCTGTCTTTGTTTGTAACTCAAGAAGGATCTCATTCATTCTGCCTCCGACAAAAGCTCACTCTTTTCTCCCAGTGCGCCTTGGCTGCTGTTAACCTCACGCCAATATAAGCGGTCAGCTTCCCATTAATTCTGACTGCTGTGCCCTAACTAATGAGTTAATGCTGTCCGTCATTACAACTGCAAAAAGCTGGCTTGTGATAAAGGGAAGCGGAGAGAGCCCTCGATCTGAATTGTTTGTTTTGTTTTGCTTTTGTTTTGTTGCTAAGGTCTGGGTTCTAGTCTTGATGCTGCTGACTCCCTGGGGAACATTAAGGGAGGCATGTTCTCTCTCTCTCATTTCGTTTCCCTCATTTGTAAACTAGGGATAACACTACCATGTGCCTCCTGGGTTGGCATAGGAAGAAAATATTATAGACAAGAAAATTCTGTAAACATTCCAATACCCTCCAAACATGCAAGGAAATAGGACTGGCTTCAGAAATACTCAAGGGGTATATGGAAACGAACATTTATCAAATGCCTGCTGTGTACCCAGCACATTCATGTCCATTAATTTATCTTGACAACAATGCTATGAAATAGATGTTAGTTGTTGCATGTAAAATAGGGATAAAAATGACAATATGTCGGCATATGCAAATTCTAATTTGATTTTAGAAACAAGTAGATTTGATCTTACAGAAAAACAGGCTTGCACATAACAGATACAATCCAAATTACAAATGACAATGACACAACACGTCAGTTTAGCATCAATGCGCATCTCTAAGGTAAAATTAAAAGCAAACAGGCAAGGGGCGCCTGGGTGGTTCGATGGTTAAGAGTCTGACCTCAGTTCAGGTCATGATCTCGCGGTTCTCTCTCTGCCCCTCGTGGGATTCTCTTTCTCTCTCTCTCTCTCTCTCTCTCTGCCTCTCACTCACTTGCTCTCTCTCTCTCTCTCTCTCTGAAACTAAAAAAAAACCTAAACAAGTGAGGGGTACCCGGGTGGCTCAGTCAGTTGAGTGTCGAACTTCGACTCAGGTCATGATCTCACAGTTCATGAGTTCAAGCCCCTCATCGGGCTGTCTGCCGTCAGCATGCAGCCCGCTTCAGATTCTGTATCTCCCTCTGTCTCTGCCCCTCCCCCGTGCACTCTCTCCCTCTCTCTCTCTCTCTCTCAAAAATAAACACTTTTTTCAAAGTAAACAGGTGATACTTTCCATAATCTGTCACAGAAGTATAATACAGTTTGTAGAAACTGGAAACACAGTTAGGATAAGGATTATCACCCTGGAAGGAATGCGTGGGTGCTCAAAACGTAGCCACTAAGTCCAAACAACGACCCGTGTGAAAGTGACATAGTACACAGAAGCAGAAACGCGAATTTATATCGGGCTTAAGGTAGCACCACTGTGTGGCCTACCAGGGGAGCCTACAGACCGCCTTGAAGGCAGGACGAGGTAGAAACGCAGGCAGAGATGAAAGAGAGAAACAGAGAAAGGAGGGTTGACTTGTATAGATGTTAAAAGGCAAACACCCCTGTGAGAATGTCCAGCACTGCAGACCCGTATTGCCTCCCCCTGCCCGTGGCACACTGCTGCTGTAGCCACACCGTGTTCTTTACAGTTAGCAAAGCAGGGATGAGACCCGCCCACCAGTAGACAGCAGAAAGATGGGAGTTGTGAACATTCTTGTCCTCCTCTTGGACAAAGAAAATGGGACTCCGAAAGTTGTTTTCCCGGTCCTGCAGCTAATAACGGGGGAAATGGGGATTCAAGCCAAAGTATATATGACCTTCTCATACCCACGTCTTTTACGAGAAAGGCCACCACGTCCCTAAACCACGTTCCCTCACTCAGAAATGGTGCCAGACCCTTGGGTGATAGTGAGACACTGCTCCTGGCCCTTTCTGACCTAAGCACCCCCTCACCATGACCACCCTGCTGGTAATCCATGACTAAGTTCTGCAAGCATTCCTACAAGTGCTATCACTGTTCCCCTGTTCAAAGCGAGTAGAACGTATGACCAAGAAACAGAGCTGTTGTCCATTAACAAAACTAACTGACCCTCCCAGGGGATCAAACTCATCCATGGCCATATCCTTCTTTGCTCAGCTTGAAGGCCAAGACCCTCCATGAAGCCTCCTACCCAAATAGTCCCACGGGAGACCTTCCGAATACTTGATGGATTAATAAAGACTATGTGTAATGATAAGAATATGTCCTAGATGTCTTAATTTTATTAGCGTCCTTGGGAAATTTTATCAGAGATTATACACACACAAAAAGGTAAGAAGTTGAGAGGAAACTAATGATTAGCTTCTACCAAGAAACCCTCCTTTTCCTCTGTCACTAACCCAATAACACTTGTTCTAGTCCCAAGTCCCTCATCGCCAGCCAGAGGAATTAGCACAAGACACGTCCCCTTTTTGAGCCTCCGTTTCCCAATTTTTCAACCAACAGTGTTGAGCTAGATCGGTGGTTCTCATCTCTGACTTCACACTAGAATCAGCTGGGGAGCTTTTAAAACTACCAGTGCTGGGGGCGCCTGGGTGGGTCAGTCGGTTAAGCGTCCGACTTCAGCTCAGGTCACGATCTCACGGTCCGTGAGTTCACGGTCCGTGAGTTCGAGCCCCGTGTCGGGCTCTGGGCTGATGGCTCAGAGCCCAGAGCCTGTTTCGGATTCTGTGTCTCCCTCTCTCTCTGCCCCTCCCCCGTTCATGCTCTGTCTCTCTCTGTCTCAAAAATAAAATAAACGTTAAAAAAAAAATTAAAAAAAAAAAAACAAAAAACTGCCGGTGCTGGATCGTCTCCTCAGGGTTTCTGATTTCACTGCTGTGGGGTGATGTCGGAGCATTGGTATTTTTTCAAAGCTCCCCAGTGACTTCCAGGGTTGAGAAGCACTAGGCTAGATGACCCATGAGGCCACTTTTTTTTTTAATGTTTATTCATTTTTGAAAGACAAAGAGAGACAGAGCACAAGCAGGGGTGGGGCTGAGAGAGAGGGGGACACAGAATCTGAAGCAGGCTCCAGGCTCCGAGGGTCAGCACAGAGCCCGACGCGGGGCTTGAACTCAGAAACCACGAGATCATGACCTGAGCTGAAGTTGGACGCTTAACCGACTGAGTCACCCAGGTGCCCCATAAGGCCACTTTTTACTCTGAAAATCACTGTGCTGACTACAGCCGGGTCTCTCTTGATATCTGGGGGGCCCTGCCCATTCTCCCCTTTCCTCTCTAATACCACACAACACAGAATCTATCAATGGCATCGTTCAACAACCTACCCTCTCACTTCACCTCATTTACCTATTGGCTTAAAACCCTGTGCAAACACTTGGGGCTCCTCAGCACTGTTACTGAGATCTGCTTGTTAATGTTATACTGGTTATTTTGCCATGAGAGAAGCCCCTCCGATCCCAGGATGTGTCCCTAAAGCACTGGCCACCCTGCCCTGCTTCCAGGCTGGGAAAGCCCAACAAGCAAATACGAGCAGCCTGGAGTCCACCTGCTGATCTGGAAGGAATCCATAAGCACAATGCACAACTTTCCATTTCACTGGACTTTTTCATGGCACCGAGCCTGCCCATTCCATTCGGCCTTTTGTCAAGAATGTCCTTGACACTTATGGAATTGATTTGTTCTTCCTTTGCTTTAAATAATAAGCCAACAGTTACGCAGGAGTTTTATAAGGTATCGATTTAACATACAAACCACATAATGGCCCTTGAATGCTACAGCAAGAACCAATGCCTCATCGGCCAGGAAGACCAATATAGTGACATCTTAGCGTTTTCATAACCTGTCAAAACATCCCTGAGCTCTGGGCTTGCTGAAGAGCAGACATGCCAAGGATTTAGAAATGTCAAATTAAAATATTCTGGGCTATTTTCAAAAAGACATGAGCCTTTTTAACCACTAGCATTCTATCAACAATGCTTTTTCAGAACACAGGGCTTCTAAAGGAAGGCTCTCTCTCAGATGAACAGTGTGAACACTATACAGGGAACAGAGGGTCCCTCAAGGTCACAAGACAGCTTTATTCTAGAGGCACTCCATCAGAAACATTTGCCTACTCTGTTTGTAGATAGAAAAGGCTGGAAGGCAGAATAAAGGTGAAAGGAAACATAGGGCAGGAACCTTTAATGAAACATGCCCAAATCACCCAAGATCCTAAAATACGGATTTGAAAAATTAGAAACTGGCATGGCCTTTTAGCGATATACAGCTTAGGTGCCCTTCAAGGGTGGGAAAGTACAGAGGTGCTTTGTTGTAGACCCTTGGACAAATTGCCAGAAGTGCATGAGATCATTCTTCCCTTCGTTGCCAAATGCCTGGGAAGAGTGGTCATCTATCCACCTTGTCTCTACTTCTGCATCTTCCGTTCTTTCTTCAAATTTGTCCCCTGTAGTCACCACTCTGCTGTTAACTGCCCTCAATAAGACGTCAAGGATCCCCTAATGGCCAAACCCTTTGCTCAGCTCTCAATCCTCATTCTGATTGACACCTCTACATTATCTGACACTGTTGACCATTCTCTCCTTCTTTGACCTCTGTGACACAATCTCTCTCCAGATTCTCCCCCTGTTTCTCTACTTTTATTTTCAGTTGTCTTCTTAGGCTCGTCTTCTTATTTCCAACTCTTAAATGATGGACATTTTTCTTGGCCCTTTTCTCTTCTCACTTTATAAGTGCTCCCATGATATGACTTCTATATGACTCTCAAATCTTTATCTCTTGTCCCTAATGGTCAGTGCTCTTTTGGATAATCTTCACCAGGACCTTCAGTCCACACTCATCCTCACTCCCCATCTGTTCTTCCTCTTGTATTGTTTTAGTTGTGACAATAACATTTTTTTTTAGTTGGAGATATAGAGAGGGGCAGGGAGAAGGGCGGGGGGGGGGGGGGGGGGGGGGGGGGCGGAGAGAGAGAGAGAGACAGAGAGACAGAGAATCCCAAGCAGGATCCACACCCAGCGCAGAGTCTGATGTGGGGCTCGAGCCCGTGACCCTGGAATCATGACCTGAGCCAAAATCAAGAGTCAGACGTTCAACTGACTAAGCCACCCAGGCGTCCCTACAATAACTTTTTTAATTGGTCTCCTCATTTGCAATCTCTTTCTTACCTGTAATTTATTGTTCTCATTATCTCTAGAATTTTCTCTAGAAAACACAGACATATCTGATTTTGTCACTCTGTGCAAAAACTTTGGGGGTAGGGAGCTTCCCTCTACTTAGAGAATAAATCTAGCACCCCATAATATTCGAAGCATCTAATGAGCTGGCCCTGTTTTACCTTTCTAGTTTTACTTCTGACATTCTGATCACTCCCCGACACCTCAATCCCACCTCTCCTATGCTCTACCACTCCTTAAATATGCTATGCTAACTCATGGCTCAGTGTCTTGGTTCACACTACCTCCTCTAGCTAGAAGAATCTTCTCTCCTTCCCATTTTCAACTCATATTTTAAAATGTCGCCTTGCTCGACCATAATGTCGTCTCCTGTGTAAAATCCCCAGCCAGAATTAATTGTAGTCTTCTGTGAACTCTGAACTTTCTACAGACCATAGCTCTAGCACTCATGCACATTGTTTTACAATTAGGTACGGGAGAGTTCTTTAAGGGCCGGGATCCTGCCTTAGCCTTCGTGTTTCATATTTCAGACTCTGGAATTAGACGCACCTGGATCTAAGTAGCAACTCTCGTGCTTACTAGCTGTGTGATCTCGGGCAAGTTCATTAATGTCTCTAAGATTCAATGTTCTCATCCGCAAATCTGGGGTAACGATAGCATTTCAGGAAGAATGAATGAGCTAATGCATGTAAAACACAGTGCCTGACACATAATAAACAATCAATGTTAGCGATAACTGTTTTTCTATGCTACGGGCACATGGTGTTGCAGAGAACAAGTACTCAATAAATGGTTACTGAATAAATTAATCATAGCATGGAAGACGGAAGAATAATTACAAAATGGACAGTTTCTTCCTTTGTGGGATCTTGGGATCCCTGTCAGAGGCATAAAAATTGAGTCGTGTAATGAATTTCTTTCTCTGTAGTCAGATCATTACGGTAGCAGTTGGGGAAACCAAAAGCTTTGTATGTGCATTTTATCTTTTGAACCTGAACCTATTACATCTTTATTCGCACAGCAAATGCAAGTTTTGACGTGTGCATTTCAAACTTCTTTTCCCAGACTTTTTTTCTCAACTTGAACATCTGACAAATAGGATGATTTAATTAATGTGATAATTATTTAATACAGCAAGCAATAACTTTTAAGATGTAATGGTAATTGAGCCCAGCATGTTTGAAAATACCATTCTCTGAGTCAGGTTCAGCAACACGTGTTGAAGCTGGGACCTTAGAGGTTTAACTCATTCCAAACTCCTCTACCAACAAAATTTAAATTAATGGCATTTCTGATTCTTGGCCCCCTTTCACCTATAATCCATCTTAATCTCTTGACCTCCATTTCAGTCATGAAATCCTAAAAGATTACCTTTCATATTCAACCCAGAATAATCTGTTTAATGTCCCTTGATACGGAATATCCTTTAAAAATGCCCAATTCTGGCATGCTTTCAGGAGAAGTTCCACTCTTTGGGAAAAGATAAACACTGTAGTGTTCTGGTGGTCCCAGAAAAGGTCCGGAGGAAAATATGTCACGTCTACTGTGAATGAGGGTGGAAGCCAGACATTTGAAGTATCATTATTAAAAAAACAATATAAGGAGAATACAGGAAGTTTGGAAGATGAGAGTGAGGGCTCATCCAAACCCCAAACTCTATTATCCACCCAGAATTATTCTTGTATATTTTTCCATTCACTTTCATTTTTGTATATTTTCCCATTCGTTTTCATTTGCCTGCACTTTTTTCAAAGCTTGGCTCTTAAGCATTCTGGGTCCACTAAGAAGATTTTAAGAACTTCAGAAAAACCGTAATTCTAATTGTACGACTGCCAGAAGGTTTTCCCATGGCTTCAGCTTTTCAGAGAAAAAATACACTGAGCGTCCAGATGGCGTAATGACCCGCCCTTTTTACTTCAACTTGGACTCTGAAAGAGAAATGGCATGACGAGAGAAGGGGATTCTCTAATGACTGTGACTTCAATCTTCATGATATTAAAAAATAAAAGGGCAGAGAACATTGAAAAATTTCATTCCAATCCAAGAAGAACAATACAATATGCAAACAGTCATGCTTGTATGCCGTTAATCCTTGATTATCCTTTAGAACAGAAAAGAGATGATGCTTTGAGGTGTGTTAAATAATATTTATCTGCAACCTTTAGCTTCCCGTCCCACTTTCCCCACTACTCACGTGCCCACACACACTGAGGATAATATTTGTTTTAGATTACATTTTGTGTGTTCATGAAAACCTAATGTTGGAGTTAATGAAAGCTTAGGTTTAGGGCCTTTTACCTTTGTTTCTCAAACTGGCCTTCCTTTAAATTTTTAAAAAAATGTTTTTGTTTTTGAGAGAGAGAGAAACAGAGTGCAAGTAGGGGAGGGGCAGAGAGAGAAAGAGAGAGACATAGAATTTGAAGCAGGCTCCAGGCTGTGAGCTGTCAGCACAGAGCCCGACGTGGGGCTCGAACTCATGAAGTGAGATCATGACCTGAGCCGAAGTCAGACGTTCAACCGACTGAGCCACTCAGGCGCCCCTGGCCTTCCTTTGTTAAGTCTTCCATACCCTCCTGAAACCCACATCGCTTCCCCCTCCTCTGAACACTTTTCCCCACCTAATTACCTAGGTTGCATGTTTTAATGCTGGATTTCCTAATACCTTATGTTGTTCTTGAATCATTTAATATGTTTGAGGCTTATATCCTCAACTAGATCGTCAGTTATGTGACAGTTCATACCAAGTGCTTTCCTTCTATCTACTCTGGTTTTTGTCATGTAGACCATTAGCTGCTTGAGGCAGGGAGCGTGTTTGGCTCACCTCTGTCTCCCCAGCCCTTACTGTCATACCCCATAGTGGAGAGACTCAATCGAGTCCATATTGAGTGAAGAGAGAAAGAAATGGCTTAATGAATACACAGATGAAGAGGCAGCACCCAGGAATGTTACCTGGCCGATTAATGCATTTCACAGCACCTGCCAGCAAGAAGGATGGACCTCAAGTGCTAAGTCAGTCAACAGTTACAATTATCGAGCACCTTCTGTCTGCCGGACACGGATATTCAGGGAGAGAAAGAGAAGGTCGGCCTAGAATTGGAAATCAACAAAGTAGAACACAGTTGCCCAATTGCCTGACTTTTGTCACTGTGATCCGTGTGTAGCACAGCCAACTCTTTTCTCCACCACACGAGGCGAGCTAATTTCGGAGGCAGGATATTTCTGTCTTTTGCATGATTCTCTGAAGTTGAGCTGAATGGTTCAAGCACTGGGATGTGTAATCACCTTTATGATTATGTCTTCTTTGCTCTATTGTCCTCCCTTTCAGCCCGTGGGAAGGTAAGCTGGAGAGACATTCAGTGTTGGGGTGAAGTCACTGAAGCCATAGGGTGTGAGGAAGGCGTGGCTTTCAAGGGGTTTGTACTTTCCCTGTTCATCCTTTGCTTCCCGTGGTAGAGCTGGAGCCTTTTAGCTTCCCCTGCCGTCTCTCTGGCCTCTCAGGAAAGATCTGCTTTAGTAACAATAACAGAGCACCAAAAGGAAGAATGGAAATTATCATAACAACATGGGCTCGCTGCCCCAACGTCGTCAGCGTTTCAGCGGTCAGCCTCCTGGAGCTGCCCTATGCTTGTCAATGAAGGGATAAAAAGAATATGGAGGAGACTTTTATGGGGCCATTTCAGCTGTTCATTTTAAATATACCCTCCATCAAATATAGTGAGCTGGGACTTGGAGATCACAGACAGCTGGGTTGGTTGAAAAGGGAAAGGATATTATAGTAAATTGTATTATTGTACATTTACCGAGTCCCGGGGTGTCTGGGAAAGCCTCAAAGGGCCACAGGAGCATTTCCAACCAGTGGCTTGAAACACCACTGTGCTAGGGGTGAGCCCAAAGCTAGCTAATGGGTCCAATGATGAGACCATTATTTTTGTAAGTTGGGAATTTGGTTAGGACTATCACGGACAGTTTTTGAGAGTTGAAGTACTTGGCAGGAGAGCCAGAAATGAATATTTTTTTATGAAGAGATTTAATAACAATATTGAGTTCACTGCCTGGCCTCAGTGATGCCTTCTGGTATTAAGGATCCATTCAAAAGCAGATGTCTGAATCTGAGGTTTAATGACAATGCCCCACCATGTCCAACATCGTTCACTTTCACTCCTACCCAGCACTTAGGCAAGCACATGTAAAATATATCCAGTCCAAAGGCACGAATCAGGCAATCGTCCTAGCAGAGCTGGGGAAAGAAAGAGGCTCCTCTGGATTTCTAGAGACCGGGGAAAATTAGGATGTCGCTGATGGAGGGAAGTTACAGTTGCCAGAGGAGGAGGGCAGTTCAACACGGAGGTCAGCAAAGTAGTTGGTTTGATTATATAACACATTGTTATGAAATGGGGCACACGGTTCATTGAAGCCTGATCACCACAGGCAACATACTTGTTTAATTCAAAAAGAGGAGTGTCTCACTGAGGGTAAAATGCAGGAAACTCTCTGTTCAGGCAGTCAACTCACCAGGACCTTGCCCATCTCCATGCTGTGTAGTGAAAATTAGCAGTGGGAAAATCTGGGAGCTGAAAGATTCCTTGGAGATTAGAGACTGACCTCTCCTCTTTGCAGGCGTGGAAACTGAGGCCCAGGGGTATACCCAAGGTTGCGTCGTTAGGACTACGGCTCAGGTTCTGACTCCCCAAGTGGACACACTTTCCTCTATACCACACTACCTCTCACTGTTTATAATGCCTTCATCATGATGCCCCTAAAATTACAAAAGATCTTATAGTGCCTTCTGAATTATTAGAGAAAATCGTACTCTGTTTCTTCCATTGCCGGTGTGCTATGAATTTCATTGAATTTACTTTTCTGCACATTTGTATCTATGAGAACTCTCCATTAAACACAACTCTCAATTAATCTGAATAGCCTATTCCCTTACCCTGCCAGATAGCATATTGCGTTGGGAAACGGAGTGTGCTCATTCCCTCGGCGGCCCTCCCCTGGCTTACCTAGGGGACCCATGACTCTAACAACTAGACAAAGGAAACCAGAGTAAAGGACAGATGCCAGCTTTCAGAGCAAGGTGTGTGTCTGGGACAATATTTTCCCTTTCCGTTTCCTCCATGGCACTTAGTATAGTTTGGAACACACAGTAATTTCCATAACTGCCCATTGGTTGATCCACAGAGGTCCCAGGTCTTTGATGCCCTACTGAAGATAGAGTAGAGAGAGGGCCATGGGCCTAGTAAGACAAGTCATTATAGTTTCACAGAAGGATCATGCCTTTTGTACTTAAATGGACCTGGCAGTTGAGATGACACCTGTAGGGGCCTAGCATGATGTCTGACAAATAGCAGATACCCATCAAATAGTATTCATGAGTACTGTTATTAGGGAAAAAAAAACAAAAACAAAAAAAAAAAAACGTGTGCCCAGGGGCTCTGGATTACTAATTGGATGCTGAGAGGGAAGTGCCAGATGCATGAAGTTGGGGCAGTGGGGGTTGGGGGGGTGTTAAGAAGAAAGCTAAAGAAGTCCCAGTTCTTTAAGGACAACCTGTCATCATTTGCAGCTGAGGTGCTGAAGCTATCTCAAGACCGGATGCAAGGTCTCAGCTAGTCACCGGTGGGGTGGGTGGGTTTTGGTGCCTGCGAGACTTCTGGTGCCACTTCCAAGTGGGAGAGGCCAGTGCCCTCAGGCTGAACGTTAGCTACTTGAGGGAACCTTATTGGGATGCCCTCCTAATCTTCTCTTGAATACTACCCCATGTTCTGGCATTTTCTTAATTCACCCCGAAGGTCCTAACCAAACCTAACCCACCCTGTGTCCTCTGCTCTCAGGACACTGGCATTAGCTAATACAGAAACGATTTTTTTCAGGGGTGTTAATGATCACTGATACCTCATTTATTCCAGCTGATCCACGTGTCCTACTTTTATTTGAATGAAACCACCCTGTCAACCCAAAGCAACTTGGTAGAAATTTCTGGCACCTCAGTAGGCGGTAGGGGAGCGATTCAGAGACCTCTAGGAGCATTTTGGTAGTCCTCAAAGCACACTATGTAGTCAACTCTGCTTCAGATCATTCTGGAAATACAACTGGGTACAAATTATAAAAATAACAAAAAATATGGGAAAATTGCCTACTCAACCTATATGTAGGGCCTCCCAGCTGTCACCTTATCTAATTCTGTGGACATTTTGCACACCTACTCTGAACTTGGCGCTGTGCTAGCTGCTGTGGATACAAAGAAGGCTGTGACACATCTTGGGGGCTCTCAGTTCAGCAGTCCAGCTGGGGTCTCTAACGAAACTTCAAGCCGCGTAGCTGATTGACAGAAGAAATAAAACAGCAGAGAAAGCCAGCAGCTGTTTGCTTCTAACCACTTCCCATCAAAGAGTTCCCTCCCTTGTTTAAATACTTCTTTTTGTTTCAAACACAAAGAAGATGAAGATCTCCATGTGAAAGCACCTAATCTTAGAGGTAAAAGCTAAACAAAGAGCCAGAGATCAGAGGAGTGAAGTCTTCAGTGGGCAAATTGCTAGTCTTTTCCCAAACAAACCAACCCTGTCCCCCCCCCCCCCCCCACCACGAGGCCTTTGAAGAGGAATCCACTAATTAAGCCCGTTTTTACCATGACAATTCAACGCATTAGCATACTGGAGTAGCATACTGGAGATCCCTGGAAACCAATGGCAGCAAACCCTTGGTGATTTAACTGGCCTATCCCCCCCACCCCCAACTGATAGAATCAAAATCCTGACTTGAATGGAATGGTAAACTCTTCAAGTCGGAAAGAACCTTAGAGATCATTGACTCCTCATATTTTAGGTAAGGAGACTGAGGCCCAAAGAGATCAAGTGACATGCCTGTGACCACACATCCAGCAAATAGCAAGGCTGGGACCAGAGCCCAGAACTCTTGAATGCTACTTATGTATTCACCTAGTCAGTCAAGTAAATTTCTTGAGCACCTTACTATGTGCCCGGCAGTATGCTAAGTTCGGAGGCGGGGGCTGCACAAGTGGTCTCTCTCTCTGCCCTTATAAAGCTGAGAAAGACCGACATTGGACAAGTGACTGGTTGCTTATAAGTATGATCCGCACTGTGAAGACAAGTACAGGATGCTGTGAGAGCGATCTAGCCTTGTTGAGGGGGTAAGAGGTCTCCTTGAGGAAGTCATGGTTCAGGCTAAGAGACAGGGGATGAGGGCGAGTCCACTAGAAGGATAAAATTGTCTCTGTGGGTGGGGGAAGAGATGTGAAGGGAGAGAACATTCTTGATAGCATATGGCAAAGTGCAGTCAACTCAAAGCAATCCCAGCTCTCCTCTCAGAGTCCAGACATCCTTCACTTTTCTGAAAAATGTTTTTTAATGTTTATTATTTATTTTTGAGAGAGATAGACAGAGTGTGAGCAGGGGAGGGGCAGAGAGAGAGGGAGACACGGAATGTGAAGCAGGCTCCAGGCTCTGAGCTGTCAGCACAAAGCCCAGCGTGGGGCTCGAACTCATGAACCGTGAGATCATGACCTGAGCCGAAGTCAGACACTCAACCGACTGAGCCACCCAGGCGCCCCTATCCTCCACTTTTTATAAAGCAGCAGGACCTCCAGTATATTTTATTTCTTCAGAAGTATGGGTATGGTGGAAAGAAAGGCATGGTAGCCATCTGGACCTATTAAAATAATTATTAAATCACTTCTCTGATTAAACAGTTATTTTTACTTACCAGTGCCCTACACCGAGGCAGATAATCAGTGTTTCGAGCTTCTGAAAAGGTCACATCTTCATCCTTTGGCAAGGCACCTGAAAAGAAAATAAACCTTTAGGCAAAGAGTAGATTTTAAGGGACGCTCACTGAAATCGAGTCCACAGCTTGAAGTAGAAATCTGGAATGGTGGAATTTTCACACATGTATGCAGAAAAGGATATACACAGCAATATGTCAGCAGGCAGAGACCAGGCCTTACCCCCTTCCAGCTCTCATTAGAGGCGCCTTGTCCACGAGGGCAAGCCACAAAACTATGCAGCAGGTGCTAACCACGCAAGGGACTTGTGGTCCTGCATCCCGGATGCGGAAGGACAATTCTGAGGCTCTCAGAGGTCCCCATTTCTGCCATGTCACTTTGAATGTGCTTATAATCCAGCCCTCCCCCCACGCATTTCACCTCGGGTTAAAATTAACTGTTAATGTTAAACTGTGATCAGTCACAGGCAGCTCAATAATACTAAAAGCTACCGTTTCGGGCACTCTGGTTTAGATGCATTATATCATTGAACCCTCACAGCAGCCCTTTGACCTGAGCTCCATTCTTGCCATATTGCAGGTGAGAGAGCTGAGCCTCTGAGAAGCTGAACAATTCGGCCAAGGTCACACAGATAATAAATCTCCCGCCCTAAGAATATGAGCGCCCCGAGGGTGGGGATTGTTGTCTGCCTTGCTCACTGCCATATCCCCAACATTGAGAACCGTGATTGACACAGAACGGACTGTTCCCTTTACACCTCATCTCTTTAAGTGCTTATAATCTCTTATCTGGAAACCGTGGTGGGTTCCCAGCTGCTCATCTTCACTGCCATTGCCAGGCTCCCCGAGTTTTGTGACCCTTCCTGACATAACACTTAAGCTTAGGGCCACCCCTTAATGAACAGCCTCCCAAATGTCAGATGGTTCCAGCCTCACATCCCAGCTCTGACATTTGCTGCTATGTGATGCTGGCCAAGTCATGTTACTTGTTTGAGCCTCGATTTCTTTATCTGTGATATGGAGAAGCCCTTGGAAAATCGCTCGCCTTCCCGGAGCCCCGGTTTCTTGTTTATGTCCCAGGTTCCTTCCGGCTCTCCAGCCTTCATGACTTACACACTGGCACCCCAGATCTCCAGCTTCCCACCCCTAATGGCTTACCTCCCCTTGCTGAAATCCTGCACGTAGGTCTGGTGCCTCGAGAATTTGCTGGGACTTCCATGACTAAGGAACCTGCCTGCATTTACCAAATATGCAGAATTCAGTGACTTCTCACCTGTTTTGAAGAGCCATCCCCACTTCTGCCTTTATCCCTACCTAAGTCCTTTTATGCTTAAGATCTAGAAATGAAAAAATGACTAAGATGTCTTCTGCCAGGGAATTTGACGATCAGGGGTTGAAGCCACGAATAGTAAGTATTTGAGGGGAAGTATTAGCTACATAAAGCTGTTAGCTAGTTGAGAGGAGCCGGAAGCCTTCCTGTGAATAATTGCCACGTCCTTCCCTTTTTTCATGTTTTCCTTTCCTAAAAGGAAGGGCTACGCTAAAATTAGGAAAATAACAGCCCCCGTTTTACAGCCAGAAATATTCCGCACATTTTCTTCTTGCTTCCTTCCATTTTCATGAGTAACATCATGAGACCCTAGGAAAATAATGCTGTCCTTATACGTGAAAATGATACTTTTGTCCCAGGCACTCCTTCTTAGGAACTATCATCAGAAGAGTTCTCTCACCTGGGTGCCGGGGGGGTCTGACCAATGATGCAAGTCCCACTGGTCCTCTTAGCAGCCGGCCTCTGACTTCGGCCTCAGCAGGGCAGAGAATTGCCAGCCGCTTCCGCCATCGCCTGGGAGTCTGTCACTTGCACAAACGGCCACAAATACCTTCGTGGTCCTCATGCCACTCCCCAAGGCTTTTTCTACCCTGAAAGAGCTTCCTCTCCTGGAATCCAATTCACAAATGTTTCTGACTCCGGAATACTGATAGTACTATTATAACTAGAGTGGCGAAGCGATACGTAGGGGCAATAATTATCTGCAGGATGGGCCGGTTGAGGGTGAGCTTCTTGGAGGAAATTACATTCCAAGCAGGCAAGCGGCGCCATCCCGGCTCCCTGAAATTGATTGGGTGACAATCCAATTACAACATGTATCTGATCGTTTCATACATTGTGGCAACATAGTGGGATCAGGAGACCCCTCAGTTCAGGACAATGGAATTTTCTCCTCAGTGCTTGGCCCGCTCCTAATGTAATAGCCGCTTAAAACATAAATAAGGCAATGGCAGCTAATGAAATAATAAGTCTGCGTTAAAGGGCAAGGAATTCACTGGCAAATGTGTGAGATCACAGCAACAATACACCAGGAGATAAGGCAAGAGGGCGCAAATGGCAAAATCTCTTCTAGAGACGCATAACTGGATTATAAGCCCAAACAGCAAATATGCGTTGAGGGCCAGGATAATTGGTCCTTTATCTTCTCCTTATAAAAACGAAGGTTTATTTGCCCTTTAAATGGGCCAATAAAATTAAATCGGCATCCTGTGCTGTGTGCTGAATACCTAATCAAAAATCTGAAACAATAAAAAAAAAAGGGAAAAAGCAAAAGTAGAAAAATCTAACATTCCAAACAGTGTAGAACAATGTAGGAAGAGAGCACACTTCCAAATAACACCTCCTCGTTGCACAGCAGATTCCAGAGCAGTTGCGTCTGCCCCTGGAAGCTGGGGGTCACCAACTGACTTCGCAGTTCCTCAAAAGCAGCGGCTGCTGGGCTCTGGGGTGGCTCCAGAGGAAAGGGAGGAAGGGATAGGGCGGGCAGGGCCAGAAGGCAGGTGACTCTCCACCAAAGAGGGATTGACAAAACTTGGAAAGCTAAAGCAGTCCTTGCGAGGAGGAATGTTTTGTGGTACTCAAATAATGTCTTTTAAAGTCTCTTCCCTGTAATCCTTCCAAAGCTGCTCATGTCGAGATCTTCACAGAAAAAGCACAACAAAAACTTTATAATACATAAGAATACAGCAATCCAAGCTCCGGAAAAAAAAAAAGAGAAAGCCGGTGCTTTGCTAACTGATGAACATGAAGCACAGTAAAAAAAACAAAACAAAACAAAACAAAACAAAAAAACTCATCTTCCAAATGATTTCTAATTTTGATGGCCAGACACAGAAATATTTGTTTAATGAGTGACAGCACGTTGATAATACTTTTCTGTATTAGCTGGGTAGATGCGAAAGAAGGGAAATTGTGTTATCATTCAATTATTTTTTTTGTATCAAATAGATTCACACGCTCTACTCAGAGAAATTATTAATTATGCACAAAAGAGGAATTTTGACTTAGAAATCTCAGATAGAAATTCATTGTGTAGAATGATTCCAGTGGTCAGATAAACAAGCGTAAAGATAGGGACAGAATGAGTCCCAAAGAATACTTTGCAAACATTTTCCAGTCGGGGGTTCTTAGCAAAGGCGGCACTATCTAGAGGTCATCGCTGTGCCTCCAACCAGGAATACATGGAAGCTTCTCTGAATAAATTAAGTGCATCTGCTTTCCAGAGAGAAAGATTCTTCAATTTTCTAAGGGCCGCTCTTAGTTTTTTCAAGCCTCTTACAGACCAAAAGACCCTTTCACGGCTAAGGGAATACGTGCTTTGTTTCCTCTGTGTCTCTCCCAGGCACCTGTCAGAGGACTCTGTGCCTTCAGATGCCATTCTGCCTGGCCAACGCTTCTGTTCAGTGCTTTTGGAGCTGAGACTCCTTCTTAGGGACAGATAAAGACCAACAGGGGAAGGAACATTGGCCGAAGTGGGCGTCTCAAGGGCAAAGGGTAGTTAAGACATAGTCGTAGAGTCACCGTGTCTCTAACATTACTCTGGGAAGCCTGGGCCCCAGAAAGATTGATCTCCAACTAACTTCACAAGAGATGCCTTTGCAAAAGCAAAAAGAGGCAACTGGGCTCCCATTGTGCACAGAGACAAAAATCATGGGGCGCCTGGGTGGCTCAGTCGGTGAAGCGTCCGACTCTGGATTTCAGCTCAGGTCATGATCTCACGGTTCATGGGATCGAGCCCCACATCGGGTGGGTTCCGTGCTGTCGGAGCCTGCTTGGGATTCTTTCTGTCTCTCCCTCTCTCTATGCCCCTCCTCTGCTCGCATGCTCTGTCTCTCAAAATAAATACATAAACTTAAAAAAAGAAACTCTTAAAAATTAAAAAAAAGAAACAAAAATCACAAGCAATAAAATAAATACTCATAATTGACTAATTACTGGTACAGTTGGCTGCTTTTCCCCCCAGAGAAGGCGTCTTCTATATGATTTCTGGAGCATTTAACCAAGTGCAGCTGTAATTATTATTATTCCTATAATAATAGGGTTTCTACAGATCTTCATATTTTTACATGTTTTATACTCATTATGGCTAATCCACAAAACATCTCTTTAGGATATATAAATACTGTGTTGCCAGTATGCTGGAGAAGAGTGAGAGCTCAGAAAAAAAGGTAAAGTGAAGCTCACAGAGTCAGCAGTGACTTAGAGACAGAACTGGAGAATTCTGCTTTTTCAGTACCTGTTTATGCCATGAGCTCATTAAGTGCTTACAGTATGAACCAGATTACACTGAACGGGACGCAAAACTAATGGCACACATGTTGTGTGCGTCCTGGCTCTCCAAAAGCTTCTCGGCCATAGGTAGAAGTTCACTTTCACACACACGAGGCCAGCGGGCCACAGCCTGGTTGAAGCATGCTATGGTCAAGTGCCCCAAATGGGGGCTTCAGTCCAAGTGCTGCTGACACTCAGACAAAATAGGTCTCGTGGGGGATTCAATGGGCACCAAAAGCTCCATGGAGGAGGGAGCTTCAGCCAGGTGTTGAAAGGTGGGCAAGAATTGGAATGGATGAGAACACAACGTGACAAAATGCCAAGCAGTAGGAATGAGTAAGATGTTGAGCACAGAGAGCACAACTTGGTTGGAGCAGAAAGTTGCTCTCTACTGGACAATTGTGGGAGGCAATTTTGGGTAGATCATAAGCCTTAATGATGTCGGACCATGGGGCAGAAAACAAATATGCACTGTTTACCGAGTACCGACCACGTATGGCTTTGTGCATTCGTGTTTTCTAACGCGAATTCCAGGCTGAAGGGTTTGGACTATGTGACAGGCAACGGGGAGCCGAGGGTCCAGTCGCTGCATCCCAATACCTAAAATAAGACAGTGTATTCAATCACCTCACTCACATGACCTTGGTCAGCCTCTGAGGATTTAACTAGGGTGTTTCTATGACTAAACATTCAGTTTCTCTCAGGCAATGCCACTGTTATCTGAAAGTATGAAGCTTTTAAGGTTGCGTGGCCCTGCACGAAGAGAATTACAGAGGCCTGGCAATTCCTCTTTTTCTTTGATCAAATGGACAACTCTGACATGGTCGGATGTGCTCACTGGTAGCACATAGTTACAAGTTTAATACGTGACCGAGAAGCAAAGCGCTAGCGGGGGCTACTTATTCTGTCTACGGCTAAAACCACCTTCTACAGGTTCCACCTGTTGACTTAATTCTAGCTATTTGCAGCTACTTTTGGTCAGATTCTTCCCCGTAGAACAAGTTAGGCCCTTCGGGAGACACAATCTTGCTTTCAAACCACTGAAGGAGCATGTGCAGGGTCGATGCAAGAGGACTCAGCTGTTCTGTGTCGCTGCAAGAAGTTCAAGTAGGAATCCATCCAAATGATGCTCTGCACTAGGGGTTTCTCTTCGCGGCTCGCAGATGGATCGAGTTCTGGAAGAAGACATGCACTCTGGCCGGCACACAGAGTACCGGAGCCGTCCGTTGTAGCACGTCAGCTGCAGGCTGGAACAGAAGGACTCTAGGGCACCAAACCCAGCCCCACGGCGCGCTCCTATTTTGGTGGGAAGATGCACTGACAGTCGCAACTTGAAAGCCGAGTAACACGTGTTCCCCAATCGCTCCCATCTGAGACAATGGGAACAGAGATTCCTCCAGCTCCCATCCCCATGTGACAATTCAGTGGGACTCCAGCCGGATGGGAGGAAGGCAAGTTCAGATGGGGGCTGGGAGGGTCTAGGGAGGAGGAATGGATTGGGAAAACAGGAAAAGGAGTAAGATGGGACTTCTGCAGAAGGTGATACAGTGGGGACACGCAGGGCTAGGCTTGGGACAGGTTGTAGAGCTACAATGGCGTAGGTGGTAACGAAATACATTTTATTTAAGGACCCAAAACACACATGCATGTATTTGATAACCTAAGCAAAAGTTTTGTGAAACTGTACTTCTTCTTACTACATGGATACACTTTAGCATTTTTCTGTTGTATTTCATCTGTTTTTTAATGCTTATTTACTTTAAGAAAGAAAGAGAAAGAGAGAGAACAAGTGGGGGAGGGGCAGAGAGAGAGAGGAGAGAGAGGATCCCAAGCAGGCTCTGCACTGGCAGCGTAGAGCCCAACGTGGGGCTCGTACTCACGAAACCGAGATGATGACCTGAGCTGAAATCAAGAGTTGGATGCTTAACTGACTGAAGCCCCCTAAGCACCCCTCATGTATTTTTTTTTTAAAAGCCAGGTCATGACTCACTACATTGACTTTATTAGTGAGCTGTGCCCTTCGATTTGCAGAACACTTACTATAAGGAAAGGGAGGCAGGATTAGTTTTTCCTTTGTCCTTCCCTTATCATAGACCCTGGTGTGCAACAAGTCAGAAGCAAGATTGAAAAACTGGGGTGTAGGATAAGCATGGGGAAGGTGGGTTCCAGGTCATACAGAGGGAGAAGAGAAAAGTGGCAAGGAAAAATGAGGTTTTGCTGGCACTGGGCCAGCTATGAAGGCCCTAGTAGGAGATCATTTGAAAGGGCACTCAAAAGTAGAACTCTACAGTTTCACCACCCAGCGTGGTACTTGCTACCGTTCAATAGATGTTTAATGAAAACCATCTGTTGAATTGACACAGAGAAGTTGGAGGCTACCTGAACAGCCTCGTTCACGTCTGATCAAAACACAGTGAAGATCGGAATCTACCTTTAGCAAATAGCAAATACACCACTTCAGCACAGTCCTCCATACTGTCGTGTTCTTAGAGTTCATCTGGCCAACCAATCCACACTGAAATGGTCATGAATGACAGCAACCGCAGGTTGCCCTTCCAGGCCACATTTGTCACCTACCAGGGGACTTCACCATCCTAGCCAGTAGAGGTGGGTGTTTCAAACCTTGTAGTAGTTAATGGAGAAGACAACTGAAGGCAAGACGGCTTTCGAGGGGCCCTCAAACCACACTACAAGGCAACTACTTACTCTGCCTACCCATTAGCCGCTTCCATTACCCATTAAACAACACCGTACCCGAAAACAAAAAAGTATGAAAGTTGCTAACGCAAGGCCTAGAACAGAGTAGCAAATAAGTGCTGGATGAATGAGAATCTAACACAGTTGGTTGGGCAGGCGCGGGAGGCAACTGTAACGGGGCCTACTAGACCAGCACTGTCTGCGATGAGGGACATGTTACCATGTTGCACTTTCCGATGCCCGTGGCACTCAAAGTGTGGACGGCGTCACTGAGAAATTGAATCTTTCATTTTCTTTAACTTCAACTAATTTTAATTCCAATAGCTTCATGTGGCCAGTGGCTACCAGATCAGATGATCTAGACAATCCAGACGGATCTAGACAATCACTACATGTAGGAAACACATTTTGAGTGACTACCTGTCTCTTGTTAGCACCCTTGGTAAAAAGCTGGGTGTTTTTCTTTTTCTTTTTTCTTTATTTTTGAGAGACAGACAGAGCATGAGCAGGAGAGGGGCAGAGAGAGGGAGAGAGAGAATCCCAAGCAGGCTGCATGCTGTCAGCACAGAGCCCGACATGGGGCTCAAACTCACGAACCGGAAGATCATGACTTGAGCCCAAACTAAGAGTCCGACGCTTTAACCGGCTGAGCCACCCAGGGGCCCCAAGCTGGGTCTTTTTCTAAACAAACCTCAAGACCTGAAATTCCTCTCTTTCAAGAGATGTCCTTATTTTTTTCAGGCAAAGGAATATGGGAGGACTTAGGGAAGCTGGTTTCAGAGAGTGGTGTTCTCAGATTTGAGCTAGAGCAGCTGTAGACCTAGATCAAACTATCTTTAAAATAGAGGGTACTGGGTCACCTGGGTGGCTCAGTTGGTTAAGCGTCCAACTTCGGCTCAGGTCACGATCTCACGGTTCCTGGGTTTGGGCCCCACACTGGGCTCCGGGCTGACAGCTCAGAGCCTGGAGCCTGCTTTGGACTCTGTCTCCCCCTCTCTCTGCCCCTCCCCTGCTCACGCTCTGTCTCTCAAAAATAAATAAACATTAAAAAAAAATTTAAATAGAGGGTAGCTGGACCCTGCAATGTCCTGAGAGGGCTGCTCAGGTTTGCCTGAATGTAAGCTCTGTGCTTGACAAGACAGACACCTCTGAATGGACATCTTTGGCATAAAGTTCTGCACAGACCCTGAACGTCCTCCCACACCTAGAATGAGGAATTATTTTCAAAAATCCAACCACCTGAATTTGAATTAGAAAAAAAAAGTGCTTTTAATTTAAACTTGCCCTTTTTTCCTAGAGAACAAATGGATTTTTTGTCCTCCAGGCTGGCAGAACATATTCGAGGGAACTGAGATTGTAGAGATTTTTAACACAGCAGTAAGGTGAACTGTTTCATACAACCAGCAATCCTGGGTATTGTGAGGATGGCTTCTCAATAGTTGTTTCCCATCAGGATTACATTTGGGCAATTTATAAGGCTGCTTACTGTTTCTTTAAACTTTTTTTAGGTTTTTAAAATGTATTTATTTTGAAAGAGAGTGAGAATGAGAGAGAGAGAGAGAGAGAGAGAGAGAGCAGGGCAGGGGCAGAGGGAGAGAAAGAGAGAGAATTCCAAGCAGGTTCCTCACTGTCGGCACAGAGCCCATCGCGGGGCTCGATATCACGAACCATGAGGTCATGACCCGAGCCAAAACCGAGAACTGGGCACTCAACTGACTGAGCCACCTAGGTGCCCCAAGACTGCTTACAGTTTCTTTAAAGTCTACCAGCAAGCAGGAATGCCGAGGACTACGGACCCCAGGAGCTGAGCAGGCATCAGTTATTCCACTTACAAAATAGGTAGGCCATTTGCTTCCTGGCCATAAAGGGCAATGAATCAGCTTTTTGACCTTAGGTAATGACAGACTGTTTGAGTTAAAGGGTAGACTGGAATAGTTTCCCAATTCTTCTGATAGTTCATTCTTTACCAGAAAGCACTTCTCTGTCTCCTTTCAGTGTTCTCTTCTTTTTTCACTTCCTCCCCATAAAACTCAGTGATAAATGATAAAGATACATGATCAAAGATGATGATACCCGGAAAGAAGAAAATCATTCCAGTTACTTTTTTTTTCCTTGAAATGCAGACCTATGAACATGTCTGAAGAACCAAGGTCAGTATTAAGGATCATTTGTATTACCTAAACCCCAAGTGTATTAAAGATACATTTGGAGCAGACTGAAGAACTCTAGCCAGAGTATTTATTACCTAATTGTTGTCATCCTGGAAAGTGTAGGGGCGAAAAATGAAATAGCCTGCCAAATAATTCTGTCCTTGACCCTGTCCTCTTCGGCACTTTTGTCAATAACTTGGATAATGCTACCCAAAGCTGGCTGATCAAATTTGTAGATGACAAATAATTGGGAGTGATAGCTAATAAGCTTGTTAACCAAATCAAGATTTAAAAGGCTGAGTCAAAATCATGAGGCTATTTAAAAAGGGTAAAAGGTACCAGAAAAGGTATTTAGCTACAAAAAAAAAAAAAAATCAACAGCACATGTCCAAGTTTGGGAGAAGCCTGGCGTGGCAGAATTCTTCCACAAGATACCTAGGATATAAATTTAAGACCACAAAGTAGAAGGAGACCCAATAGAATTGGATAGTAGAAAGGTTAAACAGAAATCAATGCCATCCTAGTGAGCACTGAAGATGTCTAATCCAAAACAGAGTCTGCTGCCTTCTGGGTGGGTTCAACCTCACTTGCAGTGCAGCACCCACTCCTTGACACGAAATTCTAAGAGTGACATTTAATGAACTGAAACACGTCAAGAGGAAGATGGCCAGAGTTGAAAGCCTGGGATCTGTGACTCACATCTGACGTGCTAGAGGTGATTAGCCTGCAGAAGAGAAGGCACAGACAGGTAGGATGTATATCTTCAGATGTTTGAAGGCCGGCCATTAGAAGAGGGAACAGATATTTTCCGTGAACTTCAGGAAAAAAAAGAAGGAACCATAGGCGGTGAAAGTGGCAGAGAGGTAGATTTGCGCTGCGTGTAATAAAGAAATTTCGATTAATTAGAGCCACCCCAAAGTAGAATGAACTACTTTGGGAAGTGGTGAGTTCACCATCATCAGGAGAGCCCAAGGGGAGATGGAATAGCCACCTCTAAATCGAATTACAGAAGAGATTGTTGCACTGTTACGAAGCTAGAGGGGGTGACCTAGGCCATTATGCTCAATATTAAGAATGTGATGCTAAGGAATTCAAACACAGTGGGAAATAAAAGAATATCTTCCCAGCTCACAATGGACCTACACATTTTATTATGTTTGTATGGTTTTGTTTTGAATTCTGAAATCTTTCAAGCGTACATAAGACAAGACAACCATTAATTAACTTTTAAGAATAATTTTTGTTTAGGGCCTTGGCTCACCCCCCCCCCCAGCACAGGTGGCAAAATTAAAGAAAAAGAAAATGGGTTTCAAATGGTCTCATGGAATGATATCAAACTTGAAGCTCTTACCTGTCTATGACAAATCTTAGGGCTGATTCAAAGGCATCATAAGAGTGCATCGTTTTCCTGCCTGGCTTTAGAAATTGTTTCATTGACTGCGACTAGATCACTGGATCAATTGGTTTTTCAATTAAGAACTGTGCTAAATCCCGTGTCAAATGAGTTGCGAGTCAAGACGGGTCCCTGACTACTTTAGATGATTCGTAGAGAAACGTGGGTGAAAGTCTCACCTGTTGGGATGAGCACTGGGTGTTGTATGGAAACCAATTTGACAATAAATTTCATATTAAAAAGAGAAGAAAGGCAGACACTGGGGCTAGGAAGAATGATGATTTCTGCTGAGTTATTTGCTGTAGGGATAATGATTGCTGAGAGTCAAGGACCAATACTCCTTCCTCGCTGACACTCAGATAGCAGCTTTTGTAATTTTTCAAAGGAGAGTTTCAGCTGTTATTTCCATTTATTCTCAGCACATCCCTTTGAGGTGGGCAGAGCAGGTGTTAGGTCTGCGGGCTTACAAATGACAGGCCTGAAGCCTAGTGAGGTAACTGACCCAGGGTCACACAGCAAATTAGAGACTGGACCATATAAAAACCCATTGCAGTGCAAAAGCACTGAGAAATAATTTTAAAAATAACATTAGTAACAGACACCATTGGATCAATCGAGCATAGTCTTGTATGAGAGTCCTAAGCAGTTTGAACATATTGATTTAATAAGTACAACAATGTTATGGGGCAGAAACTTGTTATCCCAATTATTATAGGTACAGAAATGAGGTTTGGAGAGTTTAAGTAACTATCTCAAGGCTGTTCCACCAGTAATTTTGACCTCAAAAATAAACTCCAAATCACTCTACCTCCATTGCCACAACTCAGATCCAAACTACTCTCCTCTCTCACCAAGACTCCGGGGCTAACATTCCAAATGTTCTCCCTGCTTTCATCAATGCCCCTTAAATCCAGTGTCCATACGTCAGCTGGATAAATCTTTTGAGAATGTAAATCAGCTCGTGCAATACCCATGATCTTTCCAAGATTTCCTCCCGTGGTCCTTAGGATAAAGTCTAAGTTCCTTACCAGGGTCCCACAAGGTCTTCCACGGTCGGGTCCCTACCTCCTCCCAGGCTCCTCCTGCACCTTCGTCTTTACTGGCCACACTCCAGCCAGGCGAATCTTCTTTCAGTGCCTCAAATGGGTCAGATGTTGCCCTCCCTTAGAGCCTTAGCAAGTGCTATTCTCTCTGCATGGGATGGTCTTCTACTCTGACGTGTCAGCTCAAATGGCAGGTCCTCAGTTAACATTTCCCTGAAAGTCACCTTGTCACATGGTCTCAGGGCACCCTAATACCGCCCCTCCTTATACTCACAACATGATGACCATACATTGGTATGGTTCTTTTATTAATATTTGTTGCCAATTCTAGACTTTAAGTGCCATGAGGACAAAGACCCTATCTGTTTTGCTCACTGCTGCATCCCAGCACCTAGGCCTTTTGTGTCACACCGTAGGAACTCAAAATGTTATTTGGTGAATGAAGAAATTAATTGATGAACAAGCAAAAAATTTAAAACCACTGCGCTCCAATGCTTAACCGTATTATCGTGATATAAAAGGGCCTAAAAAGCACCCCATTACCCCAACCCACCCCAGCATCTCTCGTGCATTTCTGATGCTGTCATGGAAGGGTGGATTGCACTTACAGTTGCAAAACGAATTTTCCAAAATACATGTGTTCATATGTTAATGCCTGCATTTGCAAGCCGTTATATTCAAGTAGGATCAAATGTTGATAATGAATGTTTTCTTTGCCAGCGTTTAGATACGTGCCATGTAATTGCAAAAATAACTAGTTAGACTGTCGGAAGGCAGTGTACTCCTGAGAGCTGAACAAAATGTTCAAGGGAATTAACCCAAAGATGGTAATTAAACCATGGAATCATCAGCTGGAGAATGGGGCTGATACCTTCTTCTGCCTCTGATACCTTAGAAGCACCCACTGTGGTTACCAGAACCCAAGACCAAAGGGTGTTTAGTGGGGAGGAAGAGGCTGATCTAGATGAACCCAGGGAAGGTATGAGCTGGCTACTATCCCACACCTAGCCCACCACCCCCAACTTTTATCTAGTTCTCCCTCTCCTACATCCCCAGTTTAAACGCAAATAGCCAATTTAAGAGCAAGACCAGGGAGGTATCTGCTTGTATGGTGGGCTTTGAAGAGTTCAAAATACCCACCCTTCCTGACTTTCTACAACTCCTTTGGGTTGTTCTAGACATGTATGCATTTTCATTAGGTTAAGGTATTGTTCTCTGTAGAGAGTAAGTCATAAGCTAACTCTGCGGTTCTCATATGGGAGGCAGGGAGGGAGGAGGGAACAGGTAGTGATGTCCGTCCCCCCCCCCCCCCTTAGGGGATATTTGACAATGTGCTGAGGCATTTTGGGTTTCACACCTTCCGGGTGGTGCCACTGGTATCGAATATCACAGTAGACTCCAGGGCTGCTTATCACAACAAAGAATTATCCAGCACAAAATATCAATAGGCCTGCCGAGGCTGAGAAACCTTGAACTGACTTATTTGTGAAGATTCGTTGCATTTTTTTGAAATTTTTTCAATGTCTTACTATTTGTTTTTCAGAGAGAGAGAGAGACAGAGCGCGAGCCCGGGTGGGGTTGGGGGGTGGGGTGGGGCCGAGGGAGAGAGAGACACAGAGTCTGAAGCAGCCTCCAGGCTCTGAGCTGTCAACACAGAGCCCGATGCGGGGCTCAAACTCACAAGCTGTGAGATCATGACTTGAGCCAAAGCCGGATGCTTAAGCGATTGAGCCACCCAGGCGTCCCAGTGAAGATTCATTTCTTAGCCCATTACCAGCTCATACATAGGGCAGATTCTTGCAGAAATGGGAGTTGGGGGAGTATATTTGGATAGGACACTTGGGAAAGAAAGAAAGAAGAGTGAGGTGATGGCAGTGCCAGTGATGGACTGGGGGAAAGACAGGCCGGTAACCAGCTGTGAGGAGGGATGAGAACATGGCCTGACGATGAATAGGAAATAAGATACCGCAGAATTGACGGAGCATCTCAAGAAAATGGCACACGGGGATGAGGCAGAGAGAGAAGTCACAGATAACCCTGAAGACCCCAGCTTGGGTGACTGGAAGAAGAGCAGTGCATTAGGAGAAACAGGGACAAGAGAAGCAGATCCACAGGCGGCAGGTGGGAGTAGAGAAATAATACCCTGAGCGTGTGAATATGCAGGCCTCCGGGTGAGGCTATTCTGTGAGCACTCAGAAGCGTGGATCTGGAGGTCAGGAACGTGTCTGAGGCTAGAGACATCTACTTGGAGGGCAACCACGTGGACATGGTGAGCCAAGACCCCTGCTTGACACACAGCAGGAGCTCCATAAGTGTGTGTTGAATGAAAAAAAAAATAGATCATTTGGAGTAAGAAGAAAAGAGGGCCCAGGACAAAATCTTTGGACACATCTTCATCGAGGGAGTGGAGCAAGAGGAAAGTGAGAAGGAACAGTAAAGTTTAGTGCTCTTAAAACAGAAGTGAGTTTCAAGAGAAAGGATTTGGCCCACAATATCAAATGCTGCTCTGCGGTCAAGTTGAATGATGTCTGTGAATAGAGCTGGGTTTGACAGTGAGCAGGTCACCGTCAAACTTGAGAGAGCAGGTTCGGTGGAATGCTGGGAGCAGCAGCTGGGTCCTCATCCCATCATTAGTGACGATGGGAAAGAAGGAGTTAGTCGGTTAAGCGTCTGACCCTTGATCTCGGCTCAGGTTGTGACCTCATTGTTTGTGAGTTCGAGCCCCACATCGGGCTCTGCGCTGATGCCATGGAGCCTGCTTGGGATTCTGTCTCTCCTTCTCTCTGCCCCTCCCCGGCTTGTGCTCTCTCTCTCTCTCTCAAAAGAAATCAACTTTAAGAAATCTTAAAAAAAAGAGTTAGAACGATGTTTTAAGGAGGTGGCATGGATCAAAGGGGAGGTGGGATCTTTTAGCAGATTTTTCACATGACAGGAAGAAGACAGCATTGAGAGACTAAATGCACAAACTTGAAGAGCTAATAGCCATTATGTATCTCCTGAGTACATCAATTGTATTTTTGAGCTTCCTGTAAAACAAAGTGGAGGTCATGCGCGATTGGAGTTCAGTATATCATGTGGGACTCGGGAGCCCCAACAGGTAAAGTTCAGTTCAATTTAAGGAAGAGCTCCATAGCTTTCAGAGCCACCATGCAAGGGAAGGGTACTTGTAAGTAGTGAGCTCCCTTGTCACTAGAGGTATTCAGGGAGCGGTAATATGACCTCACAGCAGGCGGTTCCTGTACTGAATCAGAAATTAGACTAGATCATTGGTCTCCAAACTTTGAACGTCTCATATCCGTAATATTTTCAGGGGGGAAAAGGGTGAGTGGAGTATAGATCGATGTAGAGTTACCAACTTTTAAATTTTGCTATGTTAAGTGCATTAGTTTTCTACTTACTACTGTAACAAATGACCACAAATTTAGCAGCTTAAGATAGCACAGGTGAATTATCTTCCACTTCTGTAGGTCAGCAGTCTGGAAGGGGTCTCACCAGAGAACGTAGTGGGCCTGCATTCCTGTCTGGAGGCTCTCGGAGAGAATCCATTTTCTTGCCTTTCCCAGCTTCTAGACTCTGCCCACATTCCTTAGCTCACAGTCCCTTCCAGCTTCAAAGCTAGCAGTGGCTGGTCAGGTCTTTCTCATACAACATCGCTCTGGTACTCTTTTTTTTTTTTTTTGCCTCGTTCCTCCACGTTTAAGGACCCTTGTGCTTCCCTGAGCCACCCCGATAATCCAGGATAATCTTGCTATTTTAAGGTCAGCTGATTAGCAAGCTTAATTCCATCTGCAGCCTTAATTCCCCTTCAGCATGTAACCTAATTCAAAGATTTGGAGGATTAAGACATAGACATCTTTTGGGAGGACATTATTTGGTCTACCACACAGACAAAATATGCGTGTACGTATGCATGTACACAGCCACACAAACACACACCATTCCTCATTAACATCATCACCATTTCAGAAGAGAAAGGACTACATACAGGAATGGAAATAAAAATGATATAAAGAAAAGGACTGTCATTCCTAAAACAAAACAGTTGTCAACCTTACTTTAATACACACACACACACACACACACACACACATGCATATTTCACCAGGCTGAAAACTCACCATGGACCAACACTACAGCTTTAGAAAGCACCGGACTATATAATCTCATAAGATCCCTCACAGTTCTAAGTTTCTTTGATCCCCTAGAATTCACTGAACTATGGTATTACCTGGAGAACCTTCTTGTGATGTGTCTCCATCGGTCCCTTCACAGCTATATTTTTCTTCTTCCTGCTTGCTTCAAATGTGATCATTAAGTCAGCAAGAGACTTCAGTTTCCTTTTTTCCCCCTGATTCAAAAGGCTATGAAAAGTGTTCTGTAAATGATATGCAATATTGCTATTCTGATCTTTGGGGTAATCAAGTTGTTTGACATTTTTGTAATGATGCCTTTTGGAATATGGGTGGTGTAATTAGCTGCTACATTGTACATTAACAATACCTGTCCCGACCCTATAGACTTGGGGACTATAAATAAAAGCATGACAGCTGGCTCCAGCCTTGCTTGTCATTCACCATTGAAGAGAACACAGCCGGAAGCTACACTAGAGTCCCCAGGAATCCAAGATGTAGTCAGAAATGGCATCTTAAACAAGAATTTGGTGTTTTGTTAGCAGGAAGAGATGGAGACAGGCACCGTTAGGAAGGAGATGACCAAGGTATTTCCTACTGGGAGGGCACAGAGGTCCCAAGAAGAGACAGCATTTTACCAGCACTTGGTGCGTTATATGGGGAGGGAAAGATTCAGCAGAAATAGCACATTCTCAAGCCAAAATAGCAGAGTTGCATTCTTAAAGTATTACTCCGCAGGAATTAAAATAGGAAAGAGCACTGAAGAAATGTATAGGGGAAGGGTAAGAGAAGAAAAGCTACGCTCACCTGGTTACTCAGTGTGACACCGAGGGTAGTGGTTTCTGTGGGGAGAGTAACCTGATGGGGTTAACAGGGCAAAGTATGCTTGGAAGAACTGGAAAGAGGAAGGAAACAGAGAAAGAACTGTTTGGTTCCCACGTTATACGTTAGGCACCGTAAACATTTTCCATGTACCATTTCGTTTATTCCTCACCTTATTCCCAAAGCAACATTTAATAACTGAGACATTATATTTTACTCATGTCATTTATTATTGTCTTTCCCCCTCGCTAGTATGTAAATTCCAAGTGGACGGGATCTTTTTATTCTCTCCTGTATCTCCCAGGACCTACAACAGTGCCTGGCACATAATAGGTGCTCAGTAAATATTTGTTGCATGAATAAGTAGCTAGCATTAATTGAGTATCTATTATGTGCCCAGCACTGTAATAGATGGCTTCCCATGACTGAACTCATTTTAACTTTCACAACCAATACTGAGACAGGCACTATTATTATCCCAATTTTACAGATGAAGAAACTGGGTTGGAGGCAGAGATATTGAGTAATACCGAGTGACTTATCCAGTAAGTGATTGCTTGATTATTTCAACCTAGACAGTCTAACTCCAGAACCTGACTATGTAATCACTGTCTCATACTTAGGCTCATAGAGATAAGTGACTTGCACAAAGTCATGCAGTTTAAGACTGGCAGGGCTGTGGTTGAAACCAAGGTCTGACTGTTCCAGAAACTATTGCCCTTTCTTCTGTACTTCCCTGCTTCAGAAGATTGCCAAGATAGTGATTTCTTCCATTATCATTTTACCAAGGGCTCACCTTCTGATACAAGCAAGTGGGTGTGGTTCATTAAGGATTCAGATAATGGTAACAGCATTCATCCAAAAGAATCACGGGTCCCAACAGATCACCAATCTGCCACCTGATCTTAGTGTTGGTATTTGGGGCCGGAGGCAGATGAGGCATGGGAAACCCTGGTGGAGCCATCTATGCTGAGAGCCAGGCATTGAGGGGAAGTTACTTTCATGCCAGGCAAATCCCGACCCATGCCGTCCTACCTAGCTCCAGAGGTAGGGATGGCAGTTTCTTCCTGTCTTTGTGTCGCAGTTTCTTTATGAGAGGGAGGCATCGGTGGGCTCGGTTGAATCAGGAGAGCTTTACTTTATCCCTTCACATATTGGACTTTTCCACATAACACTTCATTTGGAGAAATGATTCCACGTGAAAAACCGTGCTCTAAAAAAATCACTTCACAAAACAGTCTCTGGTTCCTTCTAGCTCAAACCTTCCCGGAATCTAAAAACACGGACACTGTCCTTTGGGTCAGCACAGCATTCCATTCAGCCTTCCTTTCTTTCTACAGCTAGGAATGGGCCCAGGGACATGCTGTGAGAGGCCATTCACAGGTCCCCTGGGCCCCAGCTTCTCTCAGAGACCGTTAGCCCTGTCCTCACGTGGCAGTTGTCTTCCCCATTGGGACTTCCTTTTTTTTTCTTACTAAGTTTTTAATTTTCATTCCGGTATAGTTGACGTGCAGTGTTGCATCAGTTTCAGGCATACAAGATGGTGATTCGACAGTTCTGTACGTGACTCGGTGCTCATCACGATACGTGTACTCTCGAATCCCTCCATTGGGCCTTCTACTTACATTACTTGTATATGTTGAGATAGAGCAAAAGTAACTCTGCCCAGTAGTATTTGCAGGACAGCTGTGCCTCTGTTGTTTATATGAAGGGAATAGAACATTTACTGACTTTCTCTTAACATTCTTCTTGTTGATGTCTGCCACCGTGTGTCTCTTGGACCACAGTAGCCTAGTGTTGCCTGAGGGTTACTGCTGATCTGTGATACTCCTAAGTCCTTTGTCTGAGCCACAATTCCACTCCCTCACACCTGCTTACTCACACATTTGTATAAGGCTTTCCTTTGTCTCGTTGTGCTTATCATATACATAGGCTGAAAGACATCACTGGGCACTCCTTCTTGCAGTCTGGTTTTCACATATTCAATATGATTCCCTTTTTATAAAGTTCTAAAACAAGCACAAATCACATTGTATTGCTTCGGGGTGTGTGTCTGCACATTTTAAAGCACCAAGGTGATGATAAACACAAAATTCGGGACAGTAGTTATGGAGGGAGGGCCAGGGGATGTCAAAACAGGGAGATGGAATAGAGGGGGAGACAGGTAAAAATAAGTTATCAGTAATGTCATAGTTCTTGGGTTGGGTGACAGTTTCATGAGTGTTCAGTGTGGGTGTTCATAAATAAATAAATGTCATGAGTAAAATATGACAGGTCCATATATGAACTAGTAATGTTTAATTCTATACCCCGGAGGTTCAAAAACAATGATTAGAAGAGGAATACGAGATTTGTTTTTTATTAGCCAGAATCTCACTTCCATAATATACTTTTATTTTGTTTCCTTCCAATGTGAAGGGCTTTTTTAAAACTCTAAGTGGATCATAACTATAAGTTTGCCTCTCTTCAAGTTAATTTCCCCCTCAATTATTATCCATAACTTAGATTGGGGTGCTCCTTGTTGGAAATATATTGCGTTTCCCCATGAAACTACTTTGGTCTACAGCTCACGGATCCTCTTCTTATCTTGGGCCTTGCATGCTAGTTGCATGGATCCAAGAATTACCAACTGCCGCCCGAATGAGGGTCAGTGAAGGGCCATGAGTGCTTGTTGCCAGATAAAATACGTGATTGCTAAATTTGAATTTCAGGTAAACAACAAATAGTTCTTTAGTATTTTTATGAATTTGAGGCATACAGAATCCTCTGTTTCACTTGCTAAATCTGGAAATCCTATCCCATTGGGCCAATAACCACTCTTTAATGTCATTATTGGATTGGGGTCCTAGGGAGTATGAGTTTTGGAGTCAGACTGATTCCAGTTCAAATCCTGGCTCCTCCACTCAAGACAGAACATTTTTGCCTCAGATTTTTTATCTGTTAAATAGAAATAATAGCAATATGCCATCAGGTTGTTGGGAATATTAAATAATACTTGTATTGTACTTAGCATACTGCCTGGTACATACAAAGCTCTCAGTGGCTATTATCATTATTGTCAGTTTTATATAGAAGATCATGTGCACCAGCCAAGATCTGACCTCCATTTACAGGATCAGTTTGGGAATCGACCTTCCTTAGCGTCTTCCTTGGTGATGACCGAGGCAAAGTAGCATCTAGCCTCTTCCTCTTTGTTTCTGAATACTTCTTTTGGCCCCATGTCATGAAGTGCCTCAGATGCACTTCTGCAATTGGCTCTCTATTTTTACTATAAAGACCTTTTTTATGTATGTGTTTGGGCGTCACTTAGAATTCCTCAAGTTGCAGGCTATTGTCTTCCCTGCCGGAGATGCTTAGGTGACTGGTAATCACCTTTGAGATGCTATCCTTAAGCCAATGACTTATGAGTTTGGCTAACAAAGGGGAACAGCTTTGATCAACAATCAGTTTAAATAGAATGCAGGGAAAGCAAGATCCCGCAGATACTGAGAACTCTCTGTTTCTCACAACAGGGTGAAGAAAGAAATTAATTGGCTTTCCACTTGCCTTCCTCCTACTCCAACACCTTCCTTCTTTCTGGTGCCCCGTGCCTTCACTGTTTCTCTCTTCAGGGAGGACTCCAGACCCTTTACGTTCTCTTCTCCGACCCACCCTTCCCTCTCAAAACTTACCTATCTGTTTACACACCCTCCCCAGTGTCTAAGCGGACGAAGGACACATTAATTCATCTTAACATGCTAACAGCTTAAAAAGATTCTATTTAATCCCCTTCCCAAGCCACAGAGTTTTTTTTCAACACCTGAAAAAGTAAGCCTGACAGTGGCTTCCTAGCAGATAAGGGAGGCCGTGCAGGATTCCTTAAATCACACGGCATTATCAGCTGCCTGTTCTGTCTGCTTCGCATGAATGGAAGGGAGCGGTAGAGCAGATAATCTAAAGATCATTTCCACTTGGTTGGGGAATGCACCACACGGTGTTGTTGTAGCTGATTTGCTTTGCTAATTATGGTCTACTTAAGCTAATATTGAATTTGGTTCACATTTTTTAAGCTCATCTGGGCCAGAAGAGGGAAGAGGTGCCGGTGTGGCCTACTTTGAAACGAAAAGACATAAAAGTTCTATGTGTGAGCTGATAGATCTAGAAGGTAAATGCAAAAGGAGCAAGATAGAACTTTGCCAACTACACCTCCCTCACGTGACTCCTTGGGCACCGAAAGGCCAGTCCTTCCATTGGCCTGCCTAGAATCTGGAATCTTCATCAGTGGCCTACATTAAGGGTCTTCATGATAACGTAACTATGGCTGAAGCATTACGTAACCTAAGAGGAGCAACACGTTTCCTAGCAGACACGTTAGCAACCTGCCTGACGCAATCATCGGTCCATACTGTCCTCTACTGGAGAAAGTACCAAAGGGGTGGGACACCAGACTGATACTGGCATGGGTACACTAAGAGACCACTGGGAAGCTGTGGTGTGAGTACGAGAACACCAAGTGCCTTGTGGATGAGCTGGGAAGGTTGCTGAAAGAGGGCAAGGCGACCTTCACCTCTCTCCTTCCCAGTTTCTTAGTTTCTTGCTCACGGTAGACATAGACAATATGCAACTCTATCAAATAAATTCTTCCTTTCCTTACTCTTCCGCTGCTGGGCAACTGGGCAAGGGCTTCTGGAGATTTCAGAGACCTTGGTTTTCCCTTGAGGCATGTCATTTAGAGCCAAGACTAACTATACACTGTCTTTCCAACCCTACAAGCTGCAGCAAGGGACTGTGGGGCTATTGAAACGTCTTCTTCTTTTTCTCATTGCAGTCTGCTCCCAGTTCTCAAGAGGGGTGTACGCCATCTTTGGATTCTATGACCAGATGTCAATGAACACTCTGACCTCCTTCTGTGGGGCCCTGCACACATCCTTTGTGACGCCCAGCTTCCCCACTGATGCAGATGTGCAGTTTGTCATCCAGATGCGCCCAGCCTTGAAGGGCGCTATTCTGAGTCTGCTGGGTCACTACAAGTGGGAGAAGTTTGTGTACCTCTACGACACAGAAAGAGGTAAGAAGAGGCATCTGCTCTCCTCTTTGAATATTCATGGAACAGTGGTATTCGGCCTTCTTCAACTCCTGTTGGTTCCCTTCTCTTTTAATAAATAAAATTGAATACTCTTTTAAAACTGTATTTAAATTCAAAATGAATTTAAATGAAGGGGCACCTGGGTGGCGCAGTCGGTTGAGCATCCAGCTCTTGATCTCAGCTCAACTTGATCTCGGGGTCGTGAGTTCAAGCCCTGTGTTTAAAAAAAAAAAAAAAAAGAATTTCAATTAAGACCAAAACATTGATGCGCTGGTAATTTTAGAATCTAGTTTTTCAAACTACATATGTCCTCCCACCCCCGGCCCTGAAAAGGGGTTTGGGACTCTCCTGGATGAGTCACTGTTGTGGAAAAAGAACCCTCTCCCCCCAAAATAATATATGTGGTCTAAAATTCACAAAGTAAAAGCAGCTTTGTCTAAAATAGAAAGAGGCATAAGCTGGAAAGTCTTGGAAAATTAATCCTATCACAGAGTGTGATTATCCCCATTTCATAGATCAGAAACTGAAGCCCGAAGAAATGCGCTTTTTCACTCCACCATTTCACCACAGAGGTGGGGCTGGTGTCAAGGTCTCCTGCTTCTCGGGCTTGTTCTACCAGACCACATCAAGTCTTCAGCTTATAGGGCCTCAACAATTATCTTCTGGAAATACTGAATGGAGAGTAGCTAAACTGGGCTTTGCGAACGGATGTTTTTTTCAAATAGTGAGGTAACACCCTGAGGACACATTCTATTGAGACAGTCTCAGAAATTAAGGGTCTGATCTTCAGTGGTATACAGTTAGGTGTATTCGTTAATTATCGAAAGCACACACGTTATAATTCAGCTAAGTAGACTCCTCTAAAGCCCAGTTATCTTTGAGGGGCTCCTCAGGAAAACCAAGGGATCCTATTACTGGAAGACTCAAAAAAAAAAAAAAAACGTGTGTTTGCCCGTAACTCTGGTTATAGGCTGGGCATGGTTCTTTCTGACTCAGAGAAGGCAGAAGCAAATGGAAGGCCTGTCTGCCCAAGTAGTACCCAGAGAGGTTTTTCTAGGTAACTTAACCTGAAGGACCATTTTGTTTTTGGAAACCCAAAGAACTCTTCACTTCACTCCCATTTTGCTGCATCATCAAACGCTGTAAGGAAATACTAAAGCCTGTATTTGCCCCATGGTACTTACTTCTAAAATATTATCAAATTTCATGAACCTAAAGCAGGAGACCAAGTTCAAGCTCTGCCATTAACTAACTCCCTGATGTTGACCAATGCACTGAAGCTCTCTCGGCCTTGTCTCCTCCCCTAAGGCACCCCATTTCTTAATGTAACATTCTGTAATTTTGTTGAGATATTATACCAGACACAGGATACTTTGTTTCTGGCCACTAACCCTAACTTCAGTTAATTAGTCAAGCAATTCTGCAAGTTGTTATCAACGCCCAATGGTGTGTTCCAGTCTCATGATAGATGATTATATAATAGAGTTCCAATGGGAGTGGACAGAAAAGGACATTCATGAAACAATCTGTGAACAACGTGGGACACTATCAAATTGAATACTACACTACAGACTCTGATTGCTATAAGAATTGTGAAAATGAAGCACTCCGGGAAAGTAGCGTTTTCAGAGAAGGATGGCTAGAGGATTTAGGCTTTAAAGGATGTGTAAGTTGTGGATTGCAAGAGAAGAGGGAGATTTATTGCAAAGCAGAAGATAGAGTTCATGTATTTTCTCCTCATCTCCCATGACCCTTCTTTGCCCATTAGCTGTCTGTTGGAGGAAAGGAAACAAAAGTCCATCGAGGTCTGTTCCTTATCCCTGCACCTCTTCGCAAATCACCTCACTAAGTTGTTTGGACAATACTAAGGTCTTAGAGCCAAAAGAAACCTTTCCTGCTCCTGTGTGTTGATATTTGTTTTCTCTATAGCCATTAGGCTGGTGAGACTAATCTAGTCTGCTTAAGAAATACTTTCTGTAGGGGCGCCTGGGTGGCGCAATCAGTTGAGTGTCCAACTCTTTATTTTGGCTCAGGTCACGATCCCAGGGTCATTGGATCAAGCCCCACATCAGGCTCTGTGCTGAACGTGGAGCTTGCTTAAGATTCTCTCTCACTCTCCCTCTGCCCCTCTCCCCCCACCTCTAAAATTAAAAAAAGGAAAGACTTTCTATTAACTTTTACACTCATTTCTTCCTTGGAAAGCCTTCTTAAAACACTGAACCATGACCCCATTCAGGTACTTTCAATAACTTTTATTGACCACATTGGGAAGAAACAAAGTAGTCTATTCTTTAAGACTCAACGTAATTATGCCTCATCCAACTAACAAACCTATTGTTCCTATGTTACCTAATGAGAACCTTCCAATGGAGGCAGCTCCCATTATCCAGTGTTTCCCAAATGTGCCAGAACTATGCTTGGTCTCAGCAACTTCACTTCCACTGCTACCTAGAATTCTCTCCTTCATCTTGATGATGAAAATCCTGCCTATGCTTCCATTTTTCAGAGCCCACCTCAAATTCCACCTCTCCAAGATAGCCTTTTCTGGCTACTCCAGCTCATAGCCATTCATTCATTCATTCATTCAATTGGTGCCAGGGTTACAATCGTGAATAAGATAGACATGATTTCTGCACATATCCTAATGGATAGGACCTAATTTTAAAAAGATTCTCAGTGATACAGGGCACCTGAGTGACTCAGTTAAGCATCCGAGTCTTGATTTCACAGCCCCACATCAGACTCCGCACTGAGTGTGGGGCCTACTTGGGATTCTCCCTCTCCCCTTCTCTCTGCTCCTCCCCCGCTCATGTGCTCTCTTTCTCTTTCTCTCTCAAAATAAATAAATAAAACTTAAAAATTAAAGAAAAAAGATTTTCAGTGATAGCCTTGTTGAAAAGGGACATTTAAGCTGAGAACTAAAGGATTAGAAGGAGACAGCCTTGTGAAGAATAGAGGGAATGAGTTTCAAGCAGTGGGAATAGCAAGTGCAAAGGCCCCGTGGCAGGGAAGAGTTGGGCATGTTTGAAGAACTGAAAGAAGACAAGTGAGGCTAAAGAGTAGTGAGGAGGTCGAGAGTGGCCTGAGATGAGACCATAGAGGTAGACAGGAAGCAGATCATAGCCATGGAGAATGGACAGGAGCCATGGGAAGGAGTATGAATTTTATTTTACCTTCATTGGGAAGTCTTTGGAGGATTCTGAACAGGGGAGTCATGTGATCTAAGTTTCTGTGGGGAGTAGAATGTGGTGCAAGTGTGAAAGAAGGGAAACCAGTTAAAAGGCCATTGTGGTTATTTAGGTGAGAAATGATGGCAGCTTAGGCTAGGCTGCAGATGGAGAAAAGTGGATGGAGTTGAAATACATTTTGGACACAGAATCAACAGAACTTGGAGACAGACTGACTGTGGGATGTGAGGGAGAGGAAGGGTTCATGGATGACTACTAGGCTTTTAGCTTGAGAGACTGGGTAAAATGGTAATGCTGTGTACTGAGGTGACTGGGCAGGAGGAGAGCTGATTTTGAGGAGCGGAGATCCTGCCCACCTCTGAACCCCCACAGAACCCTTTTGTCCAGGCCATTCACTTGGCACTTAACATAAGTGCTCTCCGTTGTCGTTTCACTGGGTCTGCTATATACCTTCCCAAGCCCCTCTCTCCAGAGTGAGAAAAAACAATTGGTTAGCCCCTAGATTTATACTTTGTGCCGACACTGGTACATAGCACTGGCCTGGAGACATATTTAGCGTTTTCCCAAACGCCATTATTGATTCATCAGGAGTAAGCCCATGTCCGTTTTTCATTGTTGGACTGAAAGAGAGAGAGAGGGAGAAAGAAGGGAAGGAAGCAAGCAAGCAAGGCTGGAAGGAATGGAGGGAGGAAGGGTGGCTGGAAAGGAAAGGAAAGGAAGAAAGAAGATGGGAAGGGAAGAAAGGAGAGGGGAGAGAGAATCCAGTTTACAAATCAGACTATGAGGTACAGTTCTTTAAAATATTCAATAAAGTATCTACTGTATATTTTCTTATTTTCTACAATAATCATCTATTGCTTTAGTAATAAAAATTATGGGGAGGGGTCACAACTGTGAAATCGAATTGTAGAATATTTTAAATCACCTAAGAGGGAAATGGAGGACAGAAAAACAGAAGGGAGCACCTATAATTACATTCAAATAAGCTAAATATACAAATGATGTGACTCTACTGTATAAGGGCAGGGATAAGCGAAAAGCTGAGAAATGGGTTAAACAGCGAGGTCATTTAAAAGATTTGTAGCACAGGGGCACCTGTGGCTCAGGTGGTTCGGCGTCCGACTCTTGATTTCGGCCCAGGTCATCATCTCACACTCCATGGGATCGAGCCCAACATTGGGCTCTGCGCTGACAGCGTGGAGCCTGCTCGGGATTCTCTGTCTGCTCTCTCTCTGCCCCTCCCCTGCTTGTTCGTTCGTTCTCTCTCTCTCTTTCTCTGAAATTATGAAACAATGAATGGATTTCAAGGCTTTGTCGGCTACACGTGGATTTCTGTCTGCAGAGAAACATCTGGTTTCCATGTTGTTTCATTAATACAAAGTTGAAAACTGTGCTCTTGGTGCTGTATGCACAGCAAACCAGTTCTTGGAAAAAGTATGAGGTTGACTACGTGAGATATCTGCCCCTCTGTACCCTCTCCTCTTTAGTGACATCCTTTTATTTACCCAGGGCTCCCCACTATGACACTTAACCTACACCTGCCGTCCCTGGTGGGAGCAAAGCCTTGACATCTCTGTCCCAACCTGCCTCTACTCCTCCACCAAAACTTCCCTGCCCTACATTCCATTTCCACTGATTAATAGTCTTTCTCTGCAAGTGACAACAGTTCAGCTGACCAATTTACTCATGCTAATTTATCCATGGCTATTAATGACTTGATGTGTTATTACATCCAGGGAGGAAATTTCTATTCGGGTAAGGGACTTCTGTGAATAGAACCCTAGTCCAAAGGGTGGCTTTCTGATTCTCGGATCCCAGGCACCGACTGCAAGTCCGGTTTGGGAGGTCCCTTGTCCACACACGTTCTCATACAGAAAGTTCTAAAGCCATGTCAGGGAGGTGGCCACCTCTTCCCGTTTTCTACGAGACCTATCTTTTGGGTACAAGTGACCTAGTTCTCCGTGGTGCTAACATTTCCCCCAGAACGGCAACATACTTGAGAACTGCAGCCAGACTCTCTCGTGCACTCGACAACTCTCCTTGCTTTCAATGGGCACAGCCCACAGAGATCAAAGATTCTGGCCCAGGCTGCGGCTCTCAGCTTAGATAATGAGATAATAGTTCTAAGTGCCCTTTGAGGCAACTAGTCCCTACCTTCTTGCCGGTGTTCAATAAACTCCTGCTGTTTCCCATTCTCAACCTGAAACTCCCTACTCAGTTCCCAAGTAACTCTCTGGAAGTCAACAGCCTTCTAAAAGACCTTTCTATCTGCTCTAGAAAGTTGTGGCAGTAACATGGGCGGCGGCAACAGGTAGTCCATCAGTCAATAAGCAATTATTGGGCATCTTCTAGTGCTAGCTTGTGCCACGCCACTGGCAGTGTTTGAGAGAGGCAGAATTAGGCCCTGCCTTTGAAGAGTTGACAGTCCTGTCGCTGAAACAGTGATTTATCTCAGGGGCCTGGGAAAAATTAATTTTTAACCCAACTGTTCCCTCATCCAATAATGACATTTGCATTCATTAGAGCCGACCCACTGTGAAAAGATTAAAAGTGTTGCCAGAGAGCGAGGAAAATGGGAAAATGTTGGAAGAGCCCGAGGGCTGAAGAGGTAAAGAGACTCCCCCGAGACAAGGAGAAAGGGATTTTCCTCAGAGAAATATTTTCAGATTGACTGGATTCAATTCCACACACCCTCCTGCACATTATTGTTTACCACCTACTTCCGCAACCTGGCTTCGTCCCTCTCATCCAGTTCTACCTTCCCAAATAAAGCATAGAATCTCTTTCTCTTTCCCCTGTCTCTGTCTCTTGCTCTCCCTCCCTCTCTCCTTCCCTCTCCCTATTTACACACACACACACACACACACACACACACACCAGACACGCATGCACACACACACACGCATACACATCCAATACCAATCAGTGGCACAAATCAATAAATTTCTATTATTAGCATCATTCTATCATACGATAAAATGATAAAGCAAATTATAAATAAGATAAATAAATTATAAATAAGATGAGACAGTTTGATAAGAACGGCTGCCATTTCTTATAAGCACTCACTATGCACTAGGCCCTGAGTTTATGGATTATCACAGTGAATCCACATGGTGTCCCTGCCTCTTTACAACTGAGGAAACCAAGGCATAAAAAGGCTAACTGATGGCTCCTAGGGTCACAGTGCTGAAGTAGTGAAACCAGGATGTCAACCCAGGTCAGCCACATTCATAGTCTATGCGTGCTGTCCTCTGGACTAACACTTGTAACATTTGAAAACTTGTACTACCTGTTCCCATAGTCTTTCCTCCTGCCATTCTTCAAAGGACCTCCCTATCCTAGGTGTCTTCCTGTGGATGTACTCCAGGGGTCGATTTCGTTCTTAAAGCCTGGTGTCCACAAATGAACACAAGAAATCGTGGTCCCAGAGTTCCAGGGATCTGGGTGGGCAGCGGATCAAAAATGCAGACTGAGGGGCAAATGAGTAGCCAAAGTAGTAAATACAGCCAGACTGGGGCGGGGGGGGGGGGGGGGGGGGGGGGGGGGGGGGGGGTGCCTGTGGTGGGGACCAGGCTCTGAGGTGAGGTGACCTCAGAGATTCCTCTCTGAGGCAGAAACAGTTCCCAGAGCATAGGAAGATCTGACCCTGTAGGCCGTCATCACTAAGGTGCCATTTTTGGTTGGAGAAGAAGAAAGCAAGGAAAGACAGATGTTAGGTCCTACCATGGCTACTTGGCAGGAACTTTTAAAAAAAAGTAGCAGGTACCTTGATTAAAGAGGAAGAAGGGGAAGGGGAAGGGGAAGGGGAAGGGGAAGGGGAAGGGGAAGTGGAGGGAGAAGGAGAAGGAGAGGAGGAGGAGGAGGAGGAGGAGGAGGAGGAGGAGGAGAAGGAGGAGGAGAGACCATCATGGATTGTTTTTTTCTCCTCCACTTTAAGAACTGATTAAAAAATGCGCGAAGGTAACAGATGGCTCCAATTCTGGTCATGTCCATTTGCCTTCTGGGAAAAGCAAAGCCAGGAGAGTTTTTATTGAAATTCAAGCTACTTTTTACATCTGAATAAATTAGGAAGGCCCAGAGAGTACATTATCCTGTGAGAGACAGATACTAAATTCCCCTGTTTGAGCAGCAATAATCAGGGTTGACAATACCTGAGACATTCGGTAGCTTCTGCAGCCTGCCTAATCTATTGTGATGAGTCCTCAACTATGAGAGCATCTTGAGAGCCTGCACAATAATAATAGTGAATGACTCTTTGGACTGGATTGTGAATAAAAGACCGTACATATGTCTGTAATGAGAATTTCATTGAAAATGAAAATACTGAAGCTGTCATATTTTTTAATACTTCGATTTGCACATCCTTGACTGCTTTGGGGCATAAAAAGAGAAAGTGCAGAGCAATTTGTTGTCAGCTCTTGAAATAAATTATCATTTAAACACTTCCTCTCCACAAAGGTTATTAGCTTAGTAGCTTGTTCCTGGGGTTGGACCATCAGTAGGGGAAAAAAAAAAATCACAAGACATTAAACTACCCTTTCAAAAGCTGAATATTAGTTACTGTGGAAATTGTTCTCTCAGTAGCTTAACATATTTTGCCGTAGCTCTCCAATGCTGCAGATTAGACTGCAGCAACTATTAATAAATACTGTCATATTTTACAGCTGTCATGCAAAGCTGAAAAAAGGCTTCGCTGTGATTAGATCCTGTTTACTGTAATATTTCCAGCTCAGACTCAGAAAGGCAGTTTTCCTATAAAGGTATTTTCCATAAGTAGAATATTTCTCCATCAGACAACATGACTAATTTTAATGTATCATTAACTCCTTGGTGGCAGTGAATTTGAGGTTGAATTGACTTCACAGGCAGAGATACGTCCCTCTCCAGAGACACATTAAGCCCAAGTGTCAAATTTTCTCTCTTGGGTTGTCCTTCATATTCGGAGATGGTGTTACCGTCAGGAGATGTGCCTCGAGTCGTCACCCTTCCCCCCAGAAGGACAAATCTGCACCCGTTTGTCCACCTTCTTTCGCCCTGTCCCTCTTGTGACCGATTGCATTGTTTGCAAGACAGCTGGTCAGGATTTAGGGCAGGAATGACACTTCGGTGGACTCGCTAGAAATTCTGCTTCCTGAGCTGAAATGCCATCATAAGAGCAAAAGAAATAAATCTCTAGCCCCCCTACCACGCGTTAGCTGTTTGGAATGGTATTCACATCTCTGAAAAAAAGGTGACAGCTGACGGGCTTACTTTTGCCCTGACCTTCCATTGCTTTTCATCGACCTCCTTGAAGAATTAACCCTCACCAAGCTGAATACCTAGTTGTCAATGAATGGCTGGTCCTGACATTATTAAGCCTTAGCTGATGTGTTCAGTAAATTCAGAGTTGAGCCCAAGAGGTCCTTGAGGAAGGCTCTTCTAAGTGTTCCTCAGGGGAAGAGACAGACTGTGGTGTGGACCTACAACCGTGGCTGTAAGATTTGCCCCCTGGAGCCCCTTTAGAAAAGAATTAAAGCCAGGGCAGGAGCGCTAAGGAAGTTAAACAAAAGAAGGCACGTGATATGTTTAGCACCAAGCTGGACACGGTAATGTGCGCAATAAATTTTACCTCTTATTATTTTGTTATCATTATAGAACAGTGGTCCTCCATGGGGAGGGAAGGTGATTTTGCCCCCCACAGGGACACGTGGCAATGTCTGGAGACATTTCCGGTAGCGGGTAGAGGCCAGGAATGCTGCTGAACGTCCCACGGCACACAGGACAGTACCCACCCCCAAAAGAATTATCTGGAACAAAATATCAACAGTGCCAAGGTAGCAGCAGGGTCAAAGGACAAATGGTTGCAGGAACTCCTCAAAGGGCTGGCAATGAACCAACCTAGCATTTGAGTGTCTCTTACTGTGCCTAGATTGGTGTTAAGAGCTATGTTCAATAGAAGGTAGAGCCTTTGGCTTTGAAGAGCTTATATTATGGTCAGAGAGACAGGATAAGATTAATGCACATGAAATAAAGAGAAGTACAAAACAACATAAGGCAAGAGCTAGATTGTGTAGTGCAGATTTGAAGGACCGTGAGAATCCACATAAGACAGAGTTCGCAATAGACAAGCTGGACCCATCCGGGAAGGCTCCTTGGAAGAAGTTCTACGTTTTTCTGAGCCCACCTCCCAGCGGCCTCCCCTAGCAATGACGTTGCCTTGATTGCTAAGGCCAAGTTGGTATCTAGAACCAAAGCAACATGGCACACCCGTCAACGGCTCCCAAACTTCAGAGCTCAGGGCAAGAAACACAATTAAAAGAAAAACCCAAAAAAGGAACAATGTTCCTTTTACTAAATGGAAAGCAATTACAGAGCTATTGAAAATAGGCGGTAAACAAAAGGAGGGAGGAAAATACTGGCAAAATTCCATCTTCCGAACTAATCCTGTAGCAAAAGTGCAATTTGCAACAAAATCAACAGTGCTCTCTCTCCCTCTCTCTTGCAGTCAAACACATCGTTTGGCATCAGCACCGCTACACATGATGCTTTGGCAGAAAAGTGTACGGAAGCAAGGGAGACGGGATATGCGTGGGAGGTAAAGGCGGAGCACAGCTCTCTTTGCCCCGCCCTCCTCTCACCCCCACCCCTTCCCCAGTCCCTGTGGATCACCTTCACTCGCCGGGCGGGGGAAAGTCGGGGCACAAACGGAGACTACATCTCTCCCCATCTTCCTGGATCCTTTCCAGTCAATAAGTTGCCAGTGTCGGCTGCTGTCCTGCTTTGTCGACTCCACAAACGATCTGATTAATTCTCTGGTGCTAACTGCCTCAGCGGGCTTTCTCGGCAGTAGAACAGAGGCTAATTAAGATCATGTCAGGCGAGGAGGCTGACAGGTTATGTTCCTGGGCCACACTGAACTTTTCGAGGCCGCTTCAGCCACACTGCAGGCAGGCACTGCTTGGCCAAACACCCACTCCGTAGCAGGCTTCTCGTTTATTTCCACCGATCCCTGCGTCGGTGGGTCTCCGTTTTGTCAAGGATTTACGACTTTCTCCTTGGGGTAGTGAGCTGCCACTGTGTTCACTTTGAATTCCATTGCTTCAGCTTCCTTTCATCTGAATTTTTAATATGCTTGTAAACAAAGAGAACCATTAATAGTGGGGCCGTTTTCCCTCCTAAATCACGTGTGTGAGAGCATGTGCAAGAGTGTGTTTGCATCTTACCTGCATAGAGCCCATAGAGGTGAGTTTAGGACAAGTAAAGGAAGCCCTACTTCTCACAGCAGGTAGAAAATGGAGGAAACATATGGAACTCATTACACCAAGTGGTGGATTAGACTGAAAATAAAAATAGCTTCTCCCTCCCCCCAATAAAAGCTTAGATGAATTCATGGATGGCAGACCGATAGCTATTAAGGGAAAGAGATGTTTGGAGATTTCTCTAAACTGAAGTCACCACAAATTGTGCGGTGGACTTAAGGGGCCATATTTGCCTTCTCGTAGGCAAATGGTCACACAGAGTGCCGCCATTCCATGCCCTGGGTTTTTAAAGATAATCTCAAGAGTCCGCTATGCATCTAGGAGGTGGAGAAGAATGTTGAGAAATAGAGAAACGTTCACCAGGAACATTTTCTTTTTCTTTCTTTTTTTTTTTTAATGTTTAGTTTTGAGACAGACAGGGCACGAGTGGGGGGAGGGGCAGAGAGAGAGGGAGACAGAATCTGAAGCAGGCTCCAGGCTCCCAACTGTCAGCACAGAGCCCAACGCGGGGCTCGAACTCACGAACCGTGAGGTCATGACCTGAGCCGAAGTTGGATGCTCAACCAACTGAGCCACCCTGGTGCCCCCAGGAACATTCTTTGTACTCTCAGATAATCAGAGCCTCTAACCACACATCAAGAACAAAACCCCGTCCAACTCTGCCGCTAAGTAGCACGCGGGATCCTGGGCAAGTCACAGAGCCTTTCTGGTCCTCAGATCCCACATCTGCAAGACGAGGGGGTGGACTCAATCATTCTTCAACTAACAATTCCTGAGTGGAGGAGTTATATGTCAAAAAGGGCATTACTAGGGTTATAGAATTGAATGGAACAGAGTGCCTACCTGTAAGCAGCTCACCGTTTAGAAGGGGAGTAAACACGTGCAAATAAGTAAGTAGAATCTGCAAGTGATTCTCTCAGGTTCTAAAATGCTGTGGGCTATTATAGCACATCCTTTTCCTTCTCTTCTTTCCCCGTAATGAATCCAGAACTCCTTTTCAAATGACCACTCTTGGGGTGGGTTATGGAGACCCAAACATTCACCAACATCGGCTTTGGAAATGAGCTAGAGAACTTGGGCACACTCACATTTCCTTCTTTCTCACCCCGTAGTGCCCAGCCCAGCCCTTAATCTTTCCTGGATCCTGCCAAGCAGAGGAGAAAAGGAAACAAGCCCTAGTTGGTAGAGTAGGATGACCCAATAGATCTTAGAACACGTCATGTTAGATCTCCAAATCAGGAACTGCCATAACACACTTCTAACAGGTTTTCTTCTAATAAGGTTTTTGCTGGAATCCTGAATGGTGTCTCCTCCCCCCACTTAAGACCTTTACTGCCTTCCAATTCTTAAACCACAGCCCCACACAGCCCTTTCTAAGTCTCAAGGCTTCTGTAAAATGAATGCGTTGTTTCCTACCCAAAATGTTATGGATTTCCTGAATAATAATACAGTTTTGTTTCTTCACTATATCCACATTCTCTAAAGATTTAGAATGCTTTCCCATGCAAGACAGTTCCAGTTTCGCATGGGTTTTTCAGAGGCTCTCCCCAAGTCGACATCCATATATCTAGTTTCCCCCTGAAACCTTTACCTTGATGCCCCACTGGGACCTCAAACTCAATATGCTGAAGCCTTTGAATATCATCTTTCTAGAAAACACTCTCCTCCACCTGTGTTCCCATGGTCCTGCCCAGCTGCCTGAAGCAGAAACTTCATTCCTGAATCTTCCCTCTTCGTCGTTCCTCACACTCACCACCCAAGACCCTCTTCTGTGTTCCCTGACTCGAGTGCAAGGCCGCCATCACCTCCCGCACCATCCTGCTAACTGATCTCCCTCATCCTAACCCCTACACTGCCTCCAGGCAACAATCTTCCCTTCACATCACTCACCTGCCTAAAAGCTTTCGGTGGTGACCCGTTACTCCTGGCATCATGTCCTAGCTTCTTAGTGTGGCTCAGAAGGCCCTGCGTGATCCAACGAAACTCCGACCTGTTTCCGGAGCCTCATCTCCTCCCACTGCTTACCCGCTAGTGCTCTATACTCGCGCCATCTGGAGTGTGCTCCGTTCAGTGTGCCACCTGTGCTGTACCTTGAGTGTTTTGCCTCCGTGCCTTTGCATATACTGTCCCGACTTTCTGGCACTTAGCCCCTTCGCCCCACTCCCCCACCCTCACACACTCGCGTGCACACACACACACTTTCTGCTAAATGACCTGTCCTTCAAAGCTCTTCTCAAATATTCACTTCCCCAAGCCTAGGTGTCCACCACTGCCTGCCCTGTGTCCCCGAGCACTTTGTATATGCCTCCAGCATAGATCTGATCGTACTATAGTATTATTATTATCTGTTTATGTGCTTATTGTTCTCAAACGACTGCGAACTCATTGGAGACTGTAGTCTTACTCATCTCTGCCAGCACTGTGCTAAGTGCTGAGTACAATACAGTACCCAGATGGTGATTATTATTTGCACATTGAACAAATGAATGAGCGAATGACAGAACCTTCCTAAAAACAAAACGGGAGATTTGAGGGGCCCTGAGGAGCCAGTGAAGGAGGATTTCGGTGGATTGTATCCTCGGGTCATACATTAGCTATCGCCCATCTACCTCTTATATATTGGGTTAACCCTGACTTTGAATCCTTCTGTGACCCAACCTCTTCACAGAAGATATCACCTTCCTTTAAAAAAAAATGTTTTTCTAAATGGTATCACCTCCCTGGTCCAACCAACTCGGAAGCAGAATAAATATTTTAGTGCTGGGAACTTTAGTTCTAGGTCTCCGGCTAGAGGACAACCTTACAGTGCTGGTCCCTGAGTCTCAGCCAATACAGAGTCATTAACATTTGAGGAATCTTAAGAGCTAATGTATAGACACTGTACTGTTTTATACCAACCAATGGTATTTAGAGATCCACATGAATTTTCTAAAGACAAGAGTAGCATGATATCAATTTCCACAGCTCCTACTGAAAGGGTAAATAAAGCAAATTATTTCAAAATGTCCATGTAGGCAATGTGACAAGGATGAGAAGTGACCCGAGAGCCAATGCAGTCACTTCTCAGTTATCCATACAAGATGAAGGGAGCCAAGCACAGATAAGCCAAAGGGCATTTCTGTCACATGAAATAGTGCCTTTTTATAACAGATTTTCCTTCTTGTTTCTATACTACTTAGGCTTGGCTGAGCATGGGAATAAAGGGAGGTACCCAGGGAAAGGGATCTTTAAAGATGTCCTTTCAATTATAAATTCCCCCAAAGACAGGAAGCACCCTTTTGAGGAACCAGCAAGAAAAGGATACAAAATAGTTATATGGACAGGTAGAAGAGGAGGAGGGGGACACAGAAGAAAAGAGAGGGAGGGATCCTGAATCCAGGGAGTAAAGCGGCGATGTCAGGGCCCCCAAAACAAACTTTGCGGATCTTACAATGACCAGGCCTGTTCCTGAAACCGTAATGACCGACAGGCATAAATCAGGAACAAAGACAATCAACAATAAACGTCATAAGTTCGGTGATTTTTGCTAAAGAGATTTGATGTGAGGCTTTATATTGCTCAAGAAATTCAGGGGTACCTGGGTGGCTCAGTTGTTTAAGTGTCATACTTCAGCTCAGGTCATGATCTCACGGCTCATGGGTTCAAGCCCCGCGTTGGGCTCAGTGCTGACAGTTCAGAGCCTGAAGCCTGCTTTGGATTCTGTGTCTCCCTCTCTCTCTGCCCCTCCCCTGCTCGCTCCTCTCTCTCTTTCTCTGTCTCTCTCATAAATAAACATTAAAAAAAAATTTAAAGGAATTCAAAAGGATTGCATCAGCTATAAAATTTACAGGTTTCAATAAGCAAACTACAGAATTATTACATAGAACATTCTATACTCTGAGAAGCTGAGAAAAAGTCTTTAAAGATTAGTCAGGGGGCACCCGGGTGCCTCAGTCAGTTAAGCATCTGACTCTTGATTTTGGCTCAGGTCATGATCTCATGGTTTGTGAGCTTGAGCCCCATGTCGGGCTCTGTGCTGATAGTGTAGAGCCTGCTTGGGATTCTCTCCCACTCTCTCTCTGCCCCCCCACTTGCACACATTCCCTCTCTCTCTCTCTCTCTCGAAATAAATAAGCAACAAAAGAAAGATTAGTCAGGTCTCTTCCTCTCTTGGGAAGCTCTTGGTAGAGGTGTATTCCTCCTGAAAATCCTGGAGAAGGAATAACTGGTTTCCATTTGGCACAGTATGGCAGGAAGCCATACAATATTATTTGCCCAAACTAGTCATTGTCTTTCATTTTTTGACTCTCTTCAATCATATAAGTGTATTATGTCTTGTCAACAATGTGGTAACTTTCAAGAGTAAGCGCTAGGACTTATCAAAGGGATTTTTGTTATCCTGCCACTTTTATCCACCTAGCACAGTGCTGGATAGTAGCATAAAAAACAAAAACAAAAACAAAAACAAAACCTTAGATGTAAAGCCGGAAAGGTCTTTAAAGTTCCTAAGTTTGGGGCGCCTGGGTGGCTCAGTCGGTTAAGCGGCCGACTTCAACCCAGGTCATGATCTCGCGGTCCGTGAGTTCGAGTCCCGCGTCGGGCTCTGTGCCGACAGCTCAGAGCCTGGAGCCTGTTTCAGATTCTGTGTCTCCCTCTCTCTGACCCTCCCCCATTCATGCTTTGTCTCTCTCTGTCTCAAAAATAAATAAACGTTAAAAAAAAAAAATTCAAAGTTCCTAAGTCTGAGGTTTCAGGTTCTGAAAAATGGATTGGCCCCATATTTTGTCAAGTTGGTAAGTCTCCTAATCTGTAATTCCACTTAAAATGTGGGATTCCAAAAATCTAAAGGCTAGCCACAGATTTATCATATTAAGCCTTTTCTACTCTGTCTCAATGCTGTTATCTACATAATGGCAGTAATATACTTTGCACCCTATCTCGCAGGAATAAAGAGGAATGGCATAATGACGTAAGCTAAAATCAATGCTGAATATGACTGCGCAGTTGTGTAAAGCTCAAAGAACTGCTGTGTAGATAAGTGGTTAAGATGCAAGAAGGCAGGCTCATCCTCTGTGCCCATGGAGTTACAGAGCTCCCCATGAGGCTCTACCCACCAGAACTGAAAGAGCACGCACCTGTCCACATTCCACATGTACTCACCCACCCAGAGGATCCAGCCAGTTCTCTCCTTTCTTCGCATCGATTAGCAAGTCAACATGTCACCATCACCAGGAATAGTCCACAAACGCTAATCAGCCCCGGGGCTCCCATAATCTATTCCCTGGGGCCATACCATGGCTAGCAAGAATGGCCACAGTCTCTAGGCTCTGGGTTGCCTGTTTCCTCAGCCTTAAAGTGAGATCAGAATTGTACCTAAATCAGAAGACTGTTGAGCAGATCACATCCATGGAAGGCACCTAGAACAGTTCCTGGCGCCTAGTTAGCATTCTGTCGGTGTTAGCATCGTTATTACCTCTTACAAGGGCCACAGGAAAGGGGAGATGACTGAGACACAGAACAAAGACCCTCAGCTGACCTATCTGGTCTCTTCTGTACCTTTGCGGCGACCCTGCTCACCTGTCCAGTGTGCTAATTTTGGTTCTCCTCTATCAGAATCAGAACCTGTTCCTAGGAAAGGAGCTGGGAGGCTTATTTACATTACACGGAGGTAGAAATGACTGATGCACAGCTGCACACAGATATCTCATGTTGTAGGCGAGTGCAGAAAGCCTCGGGCCAAAGGAAGGAAGCCTTGTGATACTGGTGATGGAGGAGGGGGGTCATTGGCTTCTGCAGTCCTAACTTCATAGCCAGCCCTCCGTCTGTCCCACATACTGCTGAGGCTAGGCCCATTGCTGAAGACAAGGAAAGGACTGCACGCGCTGGACCAGCGCCTGTTGGTGGTTTTACCGGGCACATGTTCTGGAGAATAATAAAACAGAACATAGCATTCTCTTCATTCACAAGCAAATGGAAATGCCTAAAGGCAACTTAAGCTGAACAGACAACCTCTTTGGAAAATCTCGAAGCCAGTGGCTCCACCAAAAATATATCCATATTTTCATTTTTTAATAAGCTGACAGAAAGTGGAGCATATGTCTTCTCTGACACATTTTAGGCTCTCTTGGATTCATAGTATGCATACGGAATCCTAGAATCGCGAAGCAAAACTCAGTTTATGGTCTTACATTTGTTTGGCTTAAGCTGGCAACTGTTCGGAAAGAGAGGAATGATCAGGTCTTTTTTGCAGGTTCCCTTCCAGTCTCCCTCACCTGTAGGCCCATTCCCTGCAGCCATGGCCATGGGACTGGATGGACCCCATGCTTTGCGTGCCTCACCCACCAGGAGGGGCATGAACAACAGAGAGCACAGGGGGAGTCTCTGGTCATTTGGCGAGAGATGGTGGGAAGGATTCTTTCTATGACCTTAGAGATGAACAGATAAGATACAACAATTACCCTCACTGACAGTCTTTACAGATCTAAAGTCAACATCCCCCCGAACCCCAGCTTCCTCATCATTTCATCTCCATCAAGCAGATGTTGGAGATTCCATGGTACCGTGGCCATATCTTCTGAACACCATCTGACAACGTGTTTTCTTTTCTTTCTGGTTTATCCAAGGTGGGCCTGAGGATTTCAGTCCCGCCCCCTGACATCGATCAGCTGTGTGACCTCAGGCAGAAACCTCTGTGAGCATCCGTAAAGTGGCACTGGTTATGGTATCCACCTAATTGGACTGTTAACAAACCTAAATGAGATATGGTGAAAGTACTTAGTGGAGTGTCCGGTAAACAGAAATGCACCCAAAAGAGGATAGGGATTGTTACTTAGGGTAATGATCGAAATGCCTTTGCAAACACGTCGACATGAAGCCTCATTTAGTTACTAACTTCAGGGATCACCTTATTAGAAAAGGAGAAAGACACATGAAATTTGGCCTGCCCCAGAAAATCCTAGATGTCTTATCACTGTATCGGTCAGTACTGCTTCCCCGTCAGTTTAACAGGGCATCTTGGAAGAAGGGAGAGAAAGGAGGCAACCTTCTCACTGACCTCATAATTCCTCGTCGCTACTGATAAGCTATTTAGAGCTCGGCAAATCTGATTTCTCTCCTGGCCCCAATCCTTTACACTCTTTGAATGTTCCAACTTGAAATTAGAGAAATATCTCCAGAAACGACTTGTGTGTGTGAGCTCACCTAATAGGTTATTGAGAGATTGAAATTATTGCTTAACTGGAAGAGCCGTCATTTTAATTAATATTGTTCACAAGAAAACCTACCATTTTACCCTTCTAAGCACGTTTCCCATGTGTTTTGCCATCATTCCCACGCTGTGAGGAGGGCAGTGAAGGTTCATCATTGCCAGTTTACCGATGGAAAAAAAAAAATCTACGTTCTCAGGAAAGGGAAGTGACTTGTCCAAGGTCACACAGGTGATGAGCCGTGAAAACGGGACCCAAGTCCAAGCGTCCTTACACCCAGTCCCACAATCCTTTCCATTCCACCAGCCTGCTGCACGAGTTTAGGTCAAAAGATCATTTCCTTGCTGACAAGGATGGGCTCCGGCTTTGCGGGGGACGTGAGGGGGCTAATGAGTAATTCGTCCCTCAGACCAATACCCTCCCTTGAGCGAGCATTCGAAGTGCCAGGTTCTGCACGAAGCCCTCTAACTGCAACATCCACTTTCAGCTGCACAGCTGTTTCACAGGGAGGTCCTGGCCCCATCCTCAGTTTGCAGATAAGGAAGTAGAGCTAAGTGATTTGCTCGACGCCACACTCCTACGTGAGCGCGGAAGCTAGTGCTGGATGCCCTGTCTCCGAACTCCCCGTCAAGTGTGCTTTCTGCTACTCCACGCTGACAGGAACTTCCAGCTCTCTTCTCAACGAGGAAAGGATGTTATTTTTAAAGATGCTTTAGGGCAAAAAGATAAGCCAGTCCTCTCTCAATTCCTCATGCTGATAGAGAAGGACCGAAAGCAGGCAAATCATGCCTAATCCCAAAGCCCTGACTGCACAGCTGTGACAGGACAGTTAGGGACACAGACTCCAGCAGAGAACGCAGGGTAGGGGTCCATCTCCTCTTCCCTGCTCAGGCCCTGGGCTCCAGCCACAAATGGTTCTCAGCGAAACAGAAGGGTGAAGTAGGAGTGCTTCGGTCTGTTGCTCCCTTCCCCTCCGAGGCGGGGCTTAGGGCCCTGCTCTTGTTCCAGTCTGTCCCCGTCCCTCATCTGTCATCACGATCACCCTCGTTCTCCTGTCCCTACAACTCTGCCGGATGCCGCGAACCAGGTCCAAGTTGGCTGGGGAGGACAAGTGCTACACACCTCAGTGACATTTTTTTTTTTTAATGTTTATTTACTTTTGAGAGAGAGAGAGAGACGGAGCAGGAGCAGGGGAGGGGCAGAGACAGAGAGGGAGACACAGAATCCGAAGCAGGCTCCAGGCTCTGAGGCGTCAGCACAGAGCACGACGCGGGGCTCGAACTCACAAACCGTGAGATCATGACCTGAGCTGAAGTCGGACGCTCAACCGACTGAGCCACCCAGGCGCCCCGACATCTGCTTTTTAAGAAGTGCCTTGTAGGGGCGCCTGGGTGGCTCAGTCGGTTGAGCGTCCGACTTCAGCTCAGGTCATGATCTCACAGTTCACAAGCTCCGGCCCAACATCGGGCTCTCTGCTGTCAGCACAAAGCCTGCTTCAGATCCTCTGTCTCCCTCACCCTGCCCCTCCACCCCCCTCAAAAACAAATAAATATTTTTAAAAAAAAGAAAAGAAAAGAAGTGCCTTCTGGGGCGCCTGGGTGGCTCAGTCGGTTAAATGTCCGACTCTTGATTTCAGCTCAGGTCACGATCTCACAGTTTCGTGGGATCCAGCCCCAGGTCGGGCTCTGTGCCGACAGTGCGGAGCCTGCTTGGGATTCTCTCTCTCCCTCTATCTCTGGCCCTCCCCCGCTCGCTGTCTTGCTCGCTCTCAAAAATAAATAAATAAACTTAAAAAAAAAAAAAAAAAAAAAAGAAGTGCCTCCAGGCCTTTACCTTCTGAGCACCTGAACTGGGGGATGGAGAGCCAGCTCTGCCCACAGCCCTCTCCCCTCTCCCGTCCCAGCTCGAGGTGGAGCAGCCAGTTAGGGGGGTAGGTATGGGTTACTACGGCTAACGAACGAACGAACTCACTGTTAATTGGAGCTTGACCAGCTTCATTTTCTGGCTTCCAGAAATTTTTCCCTGAGGATACAGATGAGTGCAAATCACCCTAAAGACAGGAAAGGTGAAGTTCCACGTACACATTTACACCAGGAAGGGGAAAAATCAGTTCATTATTTCAAGACCTCTTGAGATGCTGTAAATACACAGTCAACACAGAACAAAGATCCCTTTTTCCCCCCCTTACATTATTTATGTGCCATCTAAAAATTACATGCCCGTTCTCTTTCCAGCGCTGAGAGAGAGAAACATGCATATTCATGATCTGATAAATATTTAAGTGGGATTTATTTAAATGAGAGAGTCCATTTACAAACATTCCCTGGCTCTGAGATTTTATCCTGGGCACACAGAGGGAGGATAATTTCCTCTGGTAGATTCAAAACCTCCGCTGGCCACCTGCCCCCCTAAACTTGGAGCTCTTCCTTGAGAACTGGTGAATGCCACCCGCATTATTTCAAGGGAGTCTTCTGTGCCTCCTCCCTCCAGGCCTGCCTTCCTGCTCTGAGCTCATGCCATAGGATCAGTCGTTGGCAAAATGCTGGAGCTGGCAGTTTATTTGGGGGCGGTGGGGGGGGGGGGCGGGCACAGCTTTCCTCGCCTAGGCACTCCCTCCTGCCCGCACTAGCCCCACAGCAGCTACCACCGCTGATACCCCTGACCTTCCTGAGGTCCACCTCTCCCGCTGAGGGAGGACAGTTGTGTCATATACCAAGTAACCAGGACTGTGCTCCCCTTCCCAAGAGAACATGCATGTTAATACTAAAGGATTTTGTCAGCACTTATTTTCAAAGCACGTATACGTACAGGGTTTTCTGTGCTCTTCAGAACAATCCTACAAGACTCTCAAGGCAATAATCCTTAGCTTTAGACATAAGAAGTAAGAGAGAGGACATCCTGCTTGCCCAACCTAAGTCCCACAGCCAGTGAGTTGCAGAGTTAGGACTCAAACTCAGGTCTGACTCGTAGCTCCGGGACTTTTTCATTACATACAGCTGCCTCTCATCTAGAAGGCTACTGGAGAGAAAGAAATGGCAACCCAAAGGGAAGGCTAATAATGACCTATCAGGCACGGAGGCTGTAGCAGGGGAAGGATTTGGGGATGCCTGGGACTGTACTCAACACCTCTTCAGTCCTATCGCATTAATGACTTTCTGCGTGTGAGGTTACCTCTCGGTTCTTTGGCACCATGCTGGCTCTGGTCCCAGCCCGCCATCTTCCTCGCTCCCAAGTTACAGTCACCTGTTTTGTGTCTCACTTTATCGAAACTTCGGGAGATGATCAGTGAAGTCATCTGTAGAACTCATCTGGGCTAGGAAGTAAATACTGGTTAATGGCTTCTGGTTAATGCCAGGAGCTTCTAATGCCTTACGTGAAGGACACCGTGGATGGCAAAGATTTCAAGCAGTAAGCCGGGCCAGCAAGGGCAATATCCTTGTGCAAATGAACTTCATAGTTCTCTAACTCACACTACTTAAGTGACCTAATTTACGGTTGCCAGATAAAATACAGGATGTCCAAGTAAATTTGATTTTTCAGATGAATAAGTTTTTTTTTAGTATAAGTATGTCCCCAATATTGCATTGGATGTACTTACGCCAACAATTTTACATCGTTTCTTCTAAATTCAAATCTCCTGGGCTTTTTTTTTTTTTTAAGATTTTTCATGTGCTTGTGTGGGGGGAGGGGCAGAGAGAGAGAATCCCAAGCAGGTTCCACACTCAGTGCTGAGCTTCATGAGAGGTTCGATCCCACAACCCTGGGATGACAACCTAAGCCAAAATCAAGAGTGGAACGTTGAACCAACTGAGCCACCCAGGCACCCCTTCCTCGGTTTTTATTTGCTGTATGTGTCAACCCCACCTTACCTGTAAGACCTGGCCTGCTGAGAATTCCCATCACAACAGTGCAACTGGGCATTTGCTTGCTTGTGACACTTGGTTGTGACTGATTGTATAGCACCTGACACTGTGCCAGAGGGGCGAGAGGTGGTGAGGAAGGAAGAGTGGCTGTGGGAGAAGGACACATGTAGCACCCAGCCCATCATGGGAGTGGTCTTAGTCACGTGTGCATGACCTAAAAGTAATGGCACCTGGCCTTCTTAGAAAATATAGCTAGTGCTATTTGCCTCTCGCCCCCAGCTCCTCCCCTCGCAGCCATCTGCTATGCTATTCTCCCTTTTGAAAAAGGAGCCACTCTCGAGGCTCCTGGGTGGCTCTGTCGGTAAAGCGTCGGACTGCGGTTCAGGTCATGATCGCAAGGTCCGTGGGTTCGAGCCTGCATGGGGCTCTGCACTGACAGCCTAGAGCCGGCTTCGAATCCTGTGTGGGTGTGTGTGTGTCTGCCCTTGCCCTGACTCTCTCTCAAAAATAAACATTAGAAAAAAATTTTTTTAAGAAAAAGGAACAAGTTTTCGCACGTGCCAAGCCTTGCATTTTCTGAGGGTGATCTGGGCCTCGGCAGGCATGTTGTGAGCAAACAGCAAGGCGGGCTGGAGGGGCGTGGTCAGGCTCTTGCACTGACCGGGCTGCCCAAATGTAATCAAAGGCCAGGCGCAGACCCCAGGGGTACCAGTGGGGAGAGTTCCATGGCCAAAAATATTAGGGTAGTGAAGTGGAGAATGTTTACAAGCCTAATTAGCAATTTGCACAACTGCAGTGTTAAAACTTCTGCTAGTGTCAGGCAGCTTCGTGGACTGACTATGGAAGCCGAGCCGGACCCAAGGTGGGGGTGTGGGGAGAGCTAGTATCTTGCTAGTTGGCCAAGTCCAGTGGCTAAGGCGCCTACTGAGAAGTTCAGCCTGAGAAAGCGACCAAATGAGAGCACGAACACTGGATGGACTCATTTCCCGGACAATAGAAGCTAAGGAATGTACTCTCTGGAAGTTAAGTTTTTGAGCAGTAATAATAATGACGTAACAGTGATGAAAATAATAAAAGCAAACCTTTAAAGCATACATTTCCCCAAACACACACACTGAGTGTGTTGAACAAAGAAAGCTAGTCTAAAATCTTTCATTTCAGAGATGAAAAGACAAAGGCCCAGAGAGGGGAAGTGACTTACTTAAGGTCACACAGCAGGTCAGCAGCTGTCTCCTCACACCCAATCCACTGCTGCCTCCGCTATCCAAGGATGCTTTTCTGGAAGATTCTAAACCAGTTCAGTTTTTCTCCTCTACATTCTTTTTTTTTTTTTTCTCCTGATCCCTTTAGTTTAGTTGCAGTTTGCTTTTACTGAGGTAAGAACACTTAACATGGGATCTACCCTCTTAAAAAATTTGAAGTGCACAATACAGTATTGTTAACTACAGGCACAGTGTTGGACAGCAGATCTCTAGAACTTACTCGTATAACTTCACACTTTTGAACAGCAACTTCCCGTGTCCCCTTCTCTCCAGCCCCTGGCAACCACCCTTCTCTGTTTCTGTGAGTTTGACTCTTTTCATCTCTTATATAAAGTGGGATCACACAGTTTTCGTTCTTCTGAGACTGGCTAATCTCACTTGGTGCAATGTCCTACAGGTCCATCCATGCTGTCACATATGGCAGAATTTCCTTGTTTGTCAAGGCTGAATACTATTCCATTTTAAGAACGTAACACATTTTGTTTATCCATTCGTCTGTCAATGGACATTTCGGTTGTTTCCATATCTTGGCTATTGTGAATAATGCTGCAGGAACATGGGCGTGCAGCTCTCCCTTCAAGATCCTGCCTTCAGTTTGTCTGGATATATACCCACAAGTGGGATGACCAAGTCATGTGGTAGTTCCATTTTTAATTTCTTGAACCTCTGTTCTGTTTTCCATAACATCTGGACCATTTTGAATTTCTACCAACAGTGTATGAGGGTCCTGATTGCTCCACATCCTCAAGAGCAATTATCTTTTGGGTTTTTCCGTTGTTGTTGTTGTTAAATAATAAGCATCCTCAAGTTATGAGCTGATATCACATTGTGGTGTGGATTTGCATTTTCCTGAGGATTAGTGATAGTGAGCATCATTTCATCTACCTGTCGGGCATTTGTATATTCTTTGGAGAAATATCTATTCAAGTCCTCTGCCCATTTTTTAATCGGGTTATTTGGTTGCTTAATTATTGAGTTGCAGGAGTTCCTTGTAGATGCTGAATATTGGCCTCTTATCGGATATATGGTTTGCAAATATTTTTTCCCCTTCTGTAGATTGTCTTCTCGATCTGTGGATTGTTTCCTTTGCTGTATAGAAGCTTTTGTAGTTGGATGTAGTCCCACTTACCTATTTTTTACTTGTGATTTTGGTGTCATATCCAAGACATCATTGCTTAGGATTTACAGACTCGGTGTAATCCCTATCCATCCCTATTTTTTTCAGAAATAGAAAATACTCCTAAAATTCATATGGAACTACAAAGGACTCCAGATAGTCAAAGCAATCTTGAGCAAGAAGAACAAAGCTGGAGGCATCACACTTCCTGATTTCAAAACATATTACAAAGCTATAGTCAGTAAAACCAGTATGGTACTGGCATAAAAACAAACATATCAACCAACAGAACAGAATAAAGAGCCCAGAAACGAACTCATGCATGTGTAGTCAACTGATCTTTGCCAAGGGTGTCAAGAACACACAATGGGGAAAGGAGAGTTTCTTCAACAAATGATGTTGAGACAACTAGATATCCACGTGCAAAAGACTGAAATTGGATCCTTATCTTATACCATACATATAAACCAACTCCAAATGGATTAAAGATTTAAACAGAATGGGCGCCTAGGTGGCTCTGTTGGTTAAGTGTCCGATTCTTGATTTTGGCTCAGGTCATGATATCAGGGTTCATGAGATCAAGCCCCACATCGGGCTCTGTGCTAACGGTGCAGAGCTCACTTGGGATTCTCTCTCTCCCTCTTTCTCTGCCGCTCCCCAGCTCTCTCTGTCTCTCAAAATAAATAAATAAACATAAGAAAAAGATTTAAACATAAGATCCCAAACTGTGAAGCTCCTAGAAGAAAACGTAAAGAAAAAGCTTCACGACATTGGTCTAAGCAATGATTTCTCCTCTACATTCTTGCTCTTCTAGTGCATTTTTTTTTTTACTTCCAGAACCTTCTGGTTCCATGCTTTTGAAGTTCACTTGGAAAACATTCACTCTGTTCCCTTTCCCCACCACCTACTCCTCTACCTTAGGATCACTTTTCTATCCACGCCACAAACTCCCATAGCTAGGTGATGATTTTCTGAATGTTACATTCTTTAATTGACAGAGACACTTCTGGTTAGGTAGGTTAAGTGTCCGACTTCGGCTCAGGTCATGATCTCACGGTTCGTGAGTTCGAGCCCTGCGTTGGGCTCTCTGGTGTCAGCGCAGCGCCCGCTTTAGATCCTCTGCCTCCCTCTCCCTCTGCCTTTCTCTCTCAAAAATAAACATTTTAAAAAGATTTTAAAAAATAAATATAACTTAAAATGAAATGAAATTTAACATGCAGTTCCTCAGCCCCATCAGGCACTTTTCAAGTGCTCAAAAGCCACATGCAGGCAGTGGCTTCCATATTGAACAGCACAAGTCAAGAACATGTCCCTCACTGCAGAAAGTTCTGTTGGACAGCACTTCTCTAGAGACTAAACTCCTCAGCCTAGAATTTCAAGTGTTCTTCCATCTGGCTCCTACCAACTTTTTAGCACAAAGGCTGAAATTGAGGAGGAAGAAATGAGGCTGGAGAAGGGAGCAGGGGCCTGAGGACGAAGGGCCCGCGGTACCACACTACGGAAGGGAGATCTCGCCCTGTAGAACATGGTGGGTTTCTTCCTGAGAAGGGACAGAGCCAGTGCAGGTTGAGACGTGAATCAAACTCACCTCTCTCAGGAAGTCTGAGTGAACGACCAGAGAGGTCTGAAGATCATGCCCCCCTGATGACTGGCCGCTCCCCTCAGTGACAGCAAGGGTTCCAATGCTTACAAAACAGAGAAAGTTCTCACATTCAAAATGGAGTGAAGGACCCGTGCTCAAATCACAGCTCCGCTACTTAATTAGCTGTGTCATATTGGGCACTGCCACTTAACATCATCGAGCATCTGTTTGCCTCTCTGTAAACAGAGCCCGTGATACCTACTCTCCAGACACGTGTGACAATCAAGTAAGATAATGAGGACAGTGAGCTGATGGTCTGGAGTAGGACCTGGACTTCAAACTCCCCCCTTGTGTGATTCTAGGGAGTACCTAGGGTTGAAGATCGTTAAACTACATGCCCTCTGAGGTCCCTTCCAGCTTCGAGGTTCAAGCCCACAGGAAGAAAGATCAGAAGTCAGTTTGGACAAAATACTTACCTGGGTCCCCACAGCAGGCTGCGGGCCTCGCGAGCAGTCAGTGCGGCAGCCATCGCGGACAGCCCGGAGTTGCACATTGAGCAGCCTCCTTGATGAGAGAGCAGGGCCGGTGTTGGCTTCTTGGCAGAGTCCCTCTCCACCAAGTGACAGATGCACCCAGACCCTCCAGCCCGGGACTGTAATACCGTGTGTTTTCATTGTCATGATAGAGTCATTAACCGGTCATTCTAGAGTGGCAATGGATTTAGAGTTTGGATGTCGGTTCCAAGGCTTCTCCTATCACATAAAATTGCTTTATTTTAAGGAAATAGAAGTTTCAAAGCGGCGGGCAGGGGAGGTGGGGGGGATGGGTGAAACGCATGAAGGGGATTAAGAGTCCGCTCATCCTGACGGGCACTGAGTGATGTATGAAATTGTCGGCTCGCCACACTGTACACCCGAAGCGAATGTAACGCCGTATGGTAACTCTATGGGAATAAAAAGAAAAACTTCATCAAAAAGGTACTTTTTAGAGCAGAAAAAAATATATAACACTGTACATTAACTATACTGGAATTCAAATTAAAAAAGGAAACAGCAGGCAGATGGGAGTGCAGAGGGATGCAAGGTGAAGAGGGCTGAGAAGAGCTGGCAGAGGGAGAGGGAGATGGGAGGGAAGATTCTAACTAATGCAGAGAGCATCCTGTTGTGTCCCAGTAGAATAGCAGAGCAAAGGCTCATTTCCCAGCACTTCAATGCTCCAAAGACCTCTCTGTTAGCCAGCCCTTCTGCACATCAACAGAACACATGGAAGCTTGCCGTTTCACCTCGTAGCTCAGGAACCCTTCAAGGCCTTGAAGCACCTCCTTAAATTACCAGAGAAAGATAAAACTGATGCTCAACCTGATGCGATATTATTAATTGTATTTTGCTTTATATCCACTCATTGAAAATCAGAAATCCCTAAAGGGTGACGAGGGACGTACTTTATTAAGCCCGAATATTTGATGAATCGAGGCACCCCATTCCCGATGACATAAAACAAAATGTGCAGGACGGTGGGTGTTTGTAGGTCCATCCAACCAGAGGAAAAGAATCAAATAGAGATCGGTAGCTCTCACTTCACAAATGGGTGTCGTAGTTCCAAAAAGGGCTTCCGGGGCAAACCAGTCATCAGTATGTCAATTATCAATCACAGCCATACTCCTGAGTCAATCTTGAAAAGATACCCCAAGGTTTTGGACACCAAGCCCAAATACAGATGCTTCTTCTTTCCGTTATATTCTCACCTGATTTCTTGTTCAACTGTTGCCCATAAACAGTACAGAAAACGTTTCATCTTTGTCGTGCTTTAGGGTTGGGCTATCGGACCAGTTCTATGGCAGAAAGCCAAATTAAATAACTCACTTTTTTATTATTACCAATAAGGAAGCTGAGGATTAATCAAAATTCGCAGGGAATGGACTCTTCTAATTAACAGAACCTTCTGATAAATTGTTGAGCTAAAATTAGAAGAATATTGAGATGACCCATTTAGTTTGGTCTATTTTGGGCAAATTTTCTAAAATGTCTGGTTTCGTGTCCCTGCCTTAAAAGTACCATTGAATCTTTGGTGTTTGAGGCTCATGCAGGGCTTTGGGGTTTTCAATCATGCGTTGTTGATGTCCAGGGGGAGAAATGAAGATACATGTAGCAACAACATAGATTGAACTCAGGACACAACTTTGGTGGCATCCCCAGTTTTAGAGGCCTCTGTCTCTTACATCCAAGGCATAGGGAGAGGTCAATGCTGTGACAATACTTTCAACTTGTCCATACATTTTGATGTCTAGATCTTATTTGATCCTTATTGTACTCTTGGGAGGCAGATTCCTCACTTTATAAACTGAGGCCTGCAGATGCTAAGGGCTTGCCCAAGGCTGAGATCATACCAAGCATCTGGAGTCTCAGTCTCGTGTCCTTTCAGGAGAAAGCCCACTGCGATACCCATGGTGATTCTCATTTCCCTATATTTGTGCTCACTTCCTCCCAAGCAGGCCACACGGGCTCAGCTAATCCCACCGCAGTTAGAGAAACATCTGAGTGTGTGCCCAACTTTTGTAGCTCTCAGAATAGCTTAGGTGAAAGTCATGGCTAATGTAATAGCTGCTGCCATGATAATAGTGTCCTTAAGCACCCCAGTTGAGAGCTATTTATTTTGCATAATATGATCTTGGCATACTAAATGCTCATTTGCATCCTTGTGTTGAGGACACTTTCCTTGTCTGTGGCATCACTGTCTGGGGGGATGAATTTTTTTCAGAAAGGTTTTGGTGTTTCCAAAGATACACTGCTGGACTTCTGAGTGGCCAGAGAATGCTAATGTTGGAAACAAAGGGAGAATGTATGATCTGAGATTTCTTGCATGTCTTGTAAGTAATAAAAATAAATCATCACCTTTGATCTTTATAGTAATCTTACGAAGTTGGTAGAGCAGGTGTCATGGTCCCATTTTGCAGAAGTGGTCCTGAAGTCCAGCTTGGTTGCTATGGTAACCTAAACCTGGCTACACAAATCTTTCCCCTGTGGTGCTTATCAAAGCTCACTTTTCATCAGAATGCCCCAGAAGTTTGTTACAAATACAGCTTTCCCAGTTCCATCCCAGACTTACTGAACGAGAGTTTCCAGGATATATATTTCCAGGATATATATATATATATATAGTATGTGTATATTATATACTATATTATTACATATAGTATATATTATATATTACTATATGTATATAATATATATATATATAATATATATATTTGCCTGCCCTATCAACCTCATGAGATTAAGATCAGCTGATATCATTTTAATTTTGTTACTGAAAATGAAGGAATTAAGATACTACAGAATGGCAGCTGCCTAGAGCAACAATCTCGTAATCACACACTGGTGATCAGCACCATACCCCCCTTTAGAGGTGGGGTAGCAGTGGGGACATACAAGATGCAAGAGACTCAGACTCTTGCCTTCGGGAGTTTAGAAGGTAGTTTGTTGCTAAGTCAATGAATTCTTAATTTCTAGCATGCATCAGAATCATCTGAAGGGCTTTTTTAAACACGAATTCCTGGGCCCCAGCCCCAGAGTTTCAGCCTCAATAGGTCGAGAGGCAGAAGCCAAGAATCTGCATTTTTAACTAGCTCCCAGGTGATGTTGATGCTGCTGGTCCCAGGGCCACACGTTTTAGAACCACTAGCCTAGTCGTCATGTTAAATTTCATGGCAGTCTTAGGGTTTAAAAGAGATATTTCAGGGGTGCCTGGGTGGCTCAGTTAAGTAGCCACCTTTGGCTCAAGTCATGATGTCATGGTTCCTGGGTTCGAGTCCCACAGCCAGCTCTGCACTGACGGCACGGGTCCTGCTTTGGATCCTCTGTCTCCCTCCCTGCGCGCACGCACGCGCTCTCTCTCTCTCTCTCTCTCTTAAAAATAAATATTGAAAAATAAATAAAAGAGATATTTTGGAATATATGTGTAAAAGAAAATTAAAACAAAAGAAGACAAAATTACCTGTCGTGTTCTATTGCCTTTTCAGTGTCCTCCTCTTTCCCTTTCCCTGACCACACAATGTTTTGCATCCTGGCACCTCAGTCGCAGAAAGAAATCTTTCTGACCTCTGAAAAACAATGCCATTTGCCTACCACAAATGCACTGGCTAGCACCATTTCTAATGGAAACATTTGCTTCCTTCATGCCCTGCTTTCTCTAGAAATAGAAGAGCCCCCTGCTTTGGAGTCTAGAAGGAAGCAGCAGAGGGACCGGAAGGTCTCTTCCCCCCTGCATCAGGCAGTGCTTCTCAAAGTCTGACCCCCAGATGAACAGTAGCAGAATCACCTGGGGGTATTTATTAACAATGAAAATGCAGGCCGCCTGGGTGGCTCGGTCAGTTAAGCACCTGACTTCAGCTCAGGTCATGATCTTGTGGTTCCTGAGTTCGAGCCCCACTTCAGGCTCTCTACTGTCAGCACAGAGCCCGCTTCAGATCCTCTGTCCCCTTCTCTTTCCGCCCCTCTCCCGTTTGTGCTCTGTCTCTCTCAAAATAAATGAATAAATTAAAAAGAAAGAAAGAAAGAAAATGATGGGACTCACTGTAGACCTAGTGGATCAGAATTTCCAGAAGTGAGACAGAAAAGTGGGTGCATCAGGTACTTACGTGCTTCAGGTTATTGGTGTTTCTGGTACACACTAAAATGGGAGAACTCCTAGAAAAAGGATTTACTGAATGTTAGGTTTAGCCAGGGACCCTAAGGAAAGTCTCATTTCTCTTAATGGACCACCACTTCCCCTTTCCTGGACCTACATGTCCCACAGGAAACCTCATGACACTAAGAGAGACACTAGGCTCCTCCCTCCTTCCCCCTTCCACACGACCCGCCCCCACAAACAGTATGAATCCATTTGCCTAGAACATCTCTCAGGTTGCTTAAAGCACACACACCTAAGTCCCTGACAAATTCCACCCAGTGAAAAAAAAAGATTTGGTTTTTTTAAGATGCTTTTATTTTATTTTATGTTTATACCTTCTCTCTCTTTAAATTTTTATCTCCCCTGCTTCTTTATGACACATTCTGGAGATGTTTCAAAGCTATTTATATTGCATACTGACTTTAGTCTTTTTAATGTTCTGAGAAATGCCATAGCTTATATTGGAATGATGCACTAAGATACAAGAGAGAAGGCGGGGAGGGGGGGAACTGGTGAGGAGAATAACCGAGAGCAGCATTGATTAGAAAGATAGTCAGACATAAGGGCGGGAAGTCTCCTTCCACGGCACTGAAATACTGTCAGTTCATTACCTGGCACGCTCCTCTTCCTATCTTTCAAGAGTGGGGAAGACTCTAGAAGTTTGAGGATGAAATGCAATCCTTTCACTGTAAGTCTGCCAGTGTTTTTGCTTTGGGGTTCATTGTTGAGTTAGAACAAGTATATAGTTTATCTCTCCTGGCTAGTCACTGTATAACTTTTGTTTATTTTCATTATGGGCTTCTCAGTACAATTCCACATGCGGTGGATTAACTAATGAAGGTCAGAAAACACCACGGGGCGTACGTTGCTAGAACACAGAGACATAGAACCAAATAAGCGAGCCTTCTGGTCTTCTGTGGGGGAGGGGGTGCCCACCACGTGCAATTCATCAATGCTCAGCTTTAATGAGCTTCTAAATTCTGTTTCTCTTGCTCCCTCTCTTCAAGGGTGTGTGTGTGTAAGAGAAGCTATGCCTGAAAACAGCGTGCTCGCGGGGCGCCTGGGTGGCTCAGTCAGTTGGCCATCCGAGTCTTTTTTTTTTTATGTTTATTATTTTTGAGAGAGAGACAGAGTGTAAGTGGGGGAGGGGCATAGCGAGAGAGGGAGACACAGAATCTGAAGCAGGCTCCAGGCTCTGAGCTGTCAGCACAGAGCCCGATGCGGGGCTTGAACTCGTGAACTGCAAGATCGTGACCTGAGCCGAAGTCAGGTGTTTGAGCCACCCAGGCGCCCTGTGGGCATCCGACTCTTGATTTCAGCTCAGGTCATGATCTCGAGGTTCGTGGGATCGAGCCCCGCGTCGGGCTCTGCTCGGACTGTGCGGAACCTGCCTGGGATTCTCTCTCTCCCTGTGTCTCTGCCCCTCCCCCACGCATGCGCATGCACTCTCTCTGTCTCCCTCAAAATAAATAAATAAAAATTTTACAAATGTGTTTGCATTAGACATCGTAATCATGTTCTCAATTTATACAGCACAGTAACTTTTACAGTTCTGCAGAGGATCATATCCAGTGCTCTTTTTTTGCATTACTTTCCAGAATCATGCAAATGTTACTGACAACTCAATAAAATCTGTGAAAGGAACAAAAAGTCATCCCCACGAAACTTCCAAATAGAGCCAGACCTTTGGAAGGTGATTGCTTCCAACACGCGGTAGATGGACACCCGGAATCTTTCTTTGGCTACAAATGTGTCCTTTGATGTCCCTGCCACACCTGTCAACCCAGTGGTTGGAATAGAAGGAGCAACCCTTTGAGGCTAACAGATTGGAGAACTCTGTCATGAGTTAAAGCTGTAACATACAGGCATTTGTTCAGTTAGCTATTACGTCACAAGGCCCTGAGGAAGTAGGACACAGGACAGGTTCAGCTTTGGTTTTGTTGGTGGTGGTGGTGGATGGAGGTCAGGAAAGGCCCGAAGCTGGGGAGCTGGGCACGCTGGCGTAGCAGCCTGACTTGGGCGAAGCGCTCTAGTGAGGCGCACTGAATAGCCAGGAGCTCACGTTAAGGTCCCAGGAGCCTGGCGACAGGGAGATCCGTATCTATTAGGATCACATTAGGCTGCAAGTAACCAAATCCTGACTCTTGGCAGTTTGAACACATAGGGCTTTCCACAACGTGTAACGGAAACCAACAAGTAGGTAGTTGTAGGCATTGCTTCCGCCGTTCACGAATGCCGTCAGAGACCTAAGTCCTTCCCTTCGGTTTCACCGTCCTTAGCATGCTGCCTTTCACCTTCATGGTTGTTACCTCATGGTCACAAGATGGCTGTGACATCAGTGCTCCCGAGAGGCAGGAAGATGAAGAAAGAGCGGTACAAATCACATCCATCACCTTTTATCAGGAAAACAAAACCTTTGCCAGTTTCCCCAATAGGCTCCCATTTAAGTCTCCTTGGCTGGCACTATCTTACGCGCCCCACCCACTCGACACCAGTTGCAAGGGAGACTAGGAAAGAGAGTATTTAGCTGGGCACGCTGCCACCTTAAACAAAACCGGGATTATGTTAGCAAAGAAGAGGGAAATTGATCTTGGGTAGACAACAAACAGTGCCTGCCAAAGACCAAAGGGGAGCTTTGGCCACTCATTCAGTTCAGCTAATACTCACCGGGCACCTACTGGGTGCCAACCACTGTGCCATGTGCTTTGACATCTGGCTTTTGCCTCAGGCTATCCAGAATTCAAAGAATGAAGCTTCTTCACTGGGGTAAATGACCAAAACTAGCGTCTAGCTGTGTGTCAGCTTTTATTTTGTTCCCGACCACCAAGCTGCCCTGAGCTTTGAGAACGTAGTTTCATCTAATCTTTCAGATACTTTGGGGGCAGAGATTCAAACATCGGCTCACCCGCCCCAGAGATGGACCTTCACAAACAAAGGCCTTTGAATTTTAGCTATCAGGGTCATTTTTTAAAACCGTGCATCAGAGTTATTTTATGCATGCAAATCCCTTTCTGCTTTTTAATTGGATTTGTGCCTGGATGTACTGCAAATTGCTTTTGAGGCTGGGCTGCGGAATAGATTCCAGCTACGGACAGCAGTACAATGGCACGGGCGTCCTAGGTGCCAGCTCGCCTCTCCACCTGTATTCCCAGACAACCTCCAGTCTCATCCTAGGCTGCTGACTGGTCGGTACAGAGGACTTCTTATAACCCGAACGTGAGCTTCGAAGACCTCTGCCCCTCAAAAGAGAAAAAGCAAGATGGCCAAGAGCCCCAGAGTGGTTTCTACTGAGGGTTTCTTCCTGGGAATTCTCTCTCCAAGGAGAGATGAATGAGTGGCTCTCCGGAAAGGAAGGATCTTCGCTACTTTGATGCGGCTGGGGCCGGCCACAGAACCCCTGTAGTTTGAAACCCAAGTTCAGTGACATTTTGTTTTTAGGAAGAGCAGAATGGAAGAGGACTTTGGGGAAGTCTGGGAGTGGCCAGTAGGGCCACACTGTTGAGACTCTTCAAAATTAACCTTTCTGCAGGCTGGCAAAACTACCCACGCGATGTGAATAAGAAGAAACTTCTTGCCCGCAGATTTTTTTTTCCTTGGCCTGTCAGAGTGAAAGTCCCATTGATGTTGTTTCTTGGGGGCCTTCTGATGACCAGTGCATTCCATTCCCAGAGAAGGATAACACGTTCTGTGGTATTGCTTTATCTGGTCGGACCATTGTCATGCAGTTGACATCAGTGCCCTTTAGGTATGGTGCAAAAAATGGGCAGTTTTTTTTGTTTTTGTTTTTGTTTTTGTTTTTGTTTTTGTTTTTGTTTTGGTGGGTAGGAAAGGGAAGGTTTGTAGTTTATTTAGGCAAAACTAAGTGAGGTGTCCCAGGAAGAAGTCCAGAATAGACGAGGAAGAACAGGTGGCCACTGGACTCTGGAGAAAGGAACTGGAAAGTGGCAGTGTCTTCTAGATACTCAGAGACAGTAGCTGATAAATCTTAATCATCAAAGATTGCATGAAGAAATTGAAGGGGGGGATAAGGCTGATGGAAGGGCAGAACATCAGTGGATTAAACGCAAGGGTTCCTTCCTACTCCGTGCCATCTGGCACATCGCCGGTACTTGTGCTTACCCGTACCTGATATGAAACGCTGCCCACCACAACATCGTCACAGATCAGAGGCATTGGAACCGGTGGGTGGGAAGGGTGATAATAGCTTGCAGACTAGGGCAAGTCGAATAGGTATGGAAGGGACCTAGGAAGGAGAATAAAAGAAGCACTCAACCGCAGAAGCAGAAGGGAGAAGGGAAAACACAGGAAGAAGAGACGCCGCATATTAAAATAACAGCAACAAGGGCGCCTGGGGGGCTCAATCGGTTAAGCATCCAACTCTTGGTTTCGGCTCAGGTCACGAGCTCACAGCTTCATGAGTTCAAGCCCTCGTTGGGATCCAAGCTGACAGTGTGGAGCCTGCTTAGGATTCTCTCTCCCTCTCTCTCTGCCCCTCCCCCGCTCACGCTGTCTCTTTCTAAGTAAATAAAGGTGACAATAATAATTACATTAGCTAACACTTGGACAAGGCCTACTATGTGCCAAGCTCTGTTGGAAGCACCTCACACGCATGAACTCATTTAATTTTCATAGTAATCCTGTGAAGTAAATGTATTATTATTAGCCCATTTTACACACTAAGAAACTGAGGTACAGAGTTTATGTCAAAATTGGATATCTGTAAAGTAGGGACAAGCAATGAAGAACCTGTGTCCTGACACCGTTCGATCTCTAAACTTTTCAGTTACTTAAGCCAATAATGCCTTCTTTAAAGTAGTTTCAGTCAGGTTTCTGCCCCTGGCACCCCAAAGAGACCTTACTAACAATTGAAGAAACAATAACATCTGTTGGCTGCATGTCATGGACAAGGCACTGGGTTAAGGGCTTCATATACGTTATTTTATTTAATCCCGACAACCCAATGGGTTAATAATACTGTTAATATTACCCCTATTTTGACAATTTCAAAACTGAGCACAGAGACCTTAAATAACTTACCCAGTGTTGCGCAGCTAATAGGTAGCAGAGCTGAGAAATAAATCCCTACAGTCTGATTCTAGCCTCTGTGCTCATAAGCTCTGGTGGGCAAATAGACACAGAGAAGAAGAGAATGTCACCACTCAGCAGTGAACAGCAGAAACCGAAGGCAGCCACATTCCAAGTGTTCCCTTTAATGAGTAACCTGATAAAGGTAGAGCCACCTGCTCATATTTCCAAGAAATCAGCTGTGACACGGGTGAACATCTGTTTGGAGGCTCCTTAATCTTGGGAAACTGTTATTTCTGATGCCTTTCAGCCTTGACTCTCCAGTGAGGAGTAACTTAGCACTAACAGAAGAGAGTTCGGGGATCTCCTGTGCCCAAGAGACTTCCTTCCAAACAGGAAAAGGAAGAGGCTGCGTTGAAGGCATCTTTCTAGGTGGCTATGGCTGGGAATACTTTCTCGAACAGGAGACCAAGTAGCATCAGACCCTGGGAAGCACCAGACTAATAAGATTCGCGAAGCCAGCACCAATTGAGCAAAGCCGAGTTCTGCTCTTACATGCCTGCAGCCTCTCCCTGTGATGGAGCTTGGCATCATCCTTATGGCTTTCACTCAGTCCCCGTGGGCATTCTTTCTTCTCCAAGGGCCCTACAAACAAATGAGTTGCTGTAGCTTCACTGCCAAAGAAGGAATTGCGTGTATGTTTTTCGTGTTGATGTTGTTTGATGTTTAAGGTACACACAAGCCTGTCTTCTGAGAACAAATATTGGCCGAAAGATGATAGCCTATTCAACTGGCATTCAAACAGTTAAAGATTATGAATGGCTTTCATTGTTTTTATAATTATTAGGAGGCTCCCTTGATAATTCCCAGTTGATTTATATCTTGGTCTCTATTTCTGCATAGCCACCATAAAAAAATGCTCTGTTAAATAATTTCATATTAAAAACAAAACCGGAACTTAATCTTCACTTAAGAGGCAAACAATAATTTTTATCAGCCTTTGCAAATGGGCCTTGCTGCCCATTCATTAAATGTCTATAAATGTTTGCTAGTTCTTAGAGGTTGAATGATTAAAAGGATAGGAGAGACATGAATTTTAAAAAATCAATCACTGTTTGTAGCTCTATTCCCAAATATATCCTGCATGGCACAGTAGATCTTCTCCATGAGACTGGTTAATAACAAGCATTCTGCATATTTTATAATTATGTGCACTGCCAGCAGAGTGTAGTCGGATTTATTGTGCATCTGAGTCCCCGGAATCAGAGTCGTGCCTCACAGCACCTATCATAACAAATGGCATGGAGGGGTTCTTTATATCACAGGATGCTGAGTTGGATATTTAAATAGCATACCCAGGAAGTGTTCTGAGTTATGGTCACCCTGCAAGAAGGGGCACCACCCAAAGTACACCATGATTTAAGTGTCATGGCCCATAGCTGGAGCCAAACGCTCACTGAGTCAGAATGAGGATCTATAAGAAAGCGAATGAATAATTGCTCCAATAAAACCCAAGTCGACTGGGAGCAGATTGATCAGAAACATTTATTAGTTCTGATTGGGGTTTTGGCACACTCCCATTTGTAGACGTAAGAAGCAAATGACACAAAGATACACGCAAGGCTCAGAGTACAATTGTTTTCAATGAAGGACATATTTGGTGGAAGCGTGAGAGGGGGTCCAATCTCCTGAACCTCTTTTCTATCTCCATCCTTAAAGTTTTTGGAATGTGTCACTAAAGTAAATGATATGTGGGAAGAGAGTCTGGCTTTGTCTGGCGGAAAAGGTATTCTGTGAGTGGAACAGTATTTCTCCACTCCCACTTCGAATGAAGGGAGAATGATCTTTGGTTTTCCATGATATATTTGGGGAGTTTGGGGAACAAGTTTTGATTTAATGTGTGCAAAATAATTGCAAATGCTACCTTGACTTTTTATATTACTTTTGCTTGTCAACCTGCTGTTCTCAGATAATGTTTTTGGATCTGACTGCTAAGACTGGTATGCTTCACTCTATTTGGGCAGGCTTTGGAGAAGTGGGGCGACTTATGCAAAGTCCCACAACTAGACCAACAGAAGAGAGGGACTAGATTGCAGGTCTCCCGACTTCCGGACCAATGTTCTTACTACTGAACTGTGCTATCTATAGCCTACGCTTCCCCTAGTTCATTTACTTTGAGAAAAGTATGTAAACGAATGGCCAGGATGTTGTTTTCTTACCCCATTGCTCATGAATCAAACTGGTTGACCTCCCCCCCACGCCGTTACCAGCACCCATTTAAAAACCTATGTCTCCTGCTACTATTCAAGAGGCTGAAATATCAAGATCATCTAACTGGGACTTGAGATAAATTACACCATGTTCCCTCAGAAATTACTTTGACACAAATAATTACTCCAATAATAAACAGTGGAAAATACAGTGTTAAGTACGATCAGCAAATCTAAATGGCCTTAATCGGCATTACTAATTTTTGCACACAAATAAATAATTATACTACTTTCCTTCCAAACTTCAATTTAAATGTGCAAAGTCCACTTAGTCCACTGAAGCAGAAAGCGGAAGCCTTTACCAAAGTTGACAGCCCACATGGTAACGTGTAGCCTACTATACATACCTTAAACCCATCTTTATACTGTCCATGGTAACGATTAGCACAAAGCTTTACATGTAGTAGGGTTTTCACGAGAGCTTGTTAAACGAACAGCTGCTCGTGACCGGTCTCGAATTTCCATATTACTGTTTATTCCATGTGAGTAAAATGCCTGATTTCACCTTATGTTGTGATATCTAAGTCCTTATGTAGCTTAGTTTATTAAAGGGATCCAAGCCTGCCTCTCCCAAAACATACCAATTACGGAGAAGACCCTAAGATGCCGTCCCCTATAACCTTGCTGCTTAAAGTGTGGTTCATGGGCCAGAAGCATCAGCATCCCCTGGGAGCTTGTCCAAAATGCAGACTCTCAGGCCCCCACGGCAGACCCCTGGAATCAGAATCCACATTCCCGAGATCCCCATGTGATTCACGCGCACATAAGAGTTTGGGAAGCACTGTGCTGTGGGAACAGTTATTCCTGTCACCAGGCACCGATAGTCACCCTGCAGACTCCAGTCCACAAACACGCTGTGAGCCCCTGTGGGTCTGTTAGGTACTGTAGAAAATACAGGAAAGGAAAAGACATGTTTTTTTTTTTTTGTTTTTTTTGGTTTTTTTTGTTTTTTTTACCTAGGACAACATATAATCTAGTCCTAAATTGTATGCTTTATGCTGCAATAACGCAACCATAAGGAAGATCAGGCGGGTTGGGTTATCCAGGAAAGGCTTTGTAGAAATGGAGTTATTCACAGGCTACCAATCGGTGTCTGGGGAAGTAGCGAAAACCGGTAACCATAGCTAATGTTTACCAAGTGCTTCCGTTTGTCAAGGCCCTAGGTTTCAGTTTTTAATATATTATGCCATTTACTCCTCACATTAACTCAATGAGCCAGGTATAGTGTAGTGGCTAAGTGTGCCAGCTCTGGAATCAGATGGTCTGGGTTTAATCCTGTCTTCACTATTTACTAGCTGTGTGATAATGTAGAAGATATTTAAACTCTCAGTGCCTCAGTTTCCTCCTCTATAAAATGGAAATAATGGCACCTACCTCAGGGGACAGCTACCCGTGAGAATTAAAGGGGTTGAAATGGATGAACACTGAGAACAATGTCCAGCACATAATAGCCATCTAATAAATACCAGATATTACTATTTTCATTTTATGAATGGGGACAGTGATGCACAGAGAAGTTGAATAGCTTTTCCAAAGTCACACAGTTTATAGGTGGTAGAGTTACAACTTGAACACTGCTTTGGGTGACTACAGAGCCCACCTTTTTTCTTTTCTTTTTTTTTGAGAGAGAGAGAGAGAGAGAGAGAGAAAGAGAGAGAGAATCCCAAGCAGGCACCATGCTGACAGCGTGGAGCCTGATGCTGGCCTCAAACCCACTGTGATATCATGACCTGAGCCGAAACCAAGAGACAGATGCTCAACCGACTGAGCCACCCAGATGCCCCCAGAGCCCACACTCTTAAATCTGTTACATAACTTAAAATGTGCCTGAGGTTGGAGAAGGAGAAGACAATTCTAAATCTAAACTTCTCAAATTACTGTGAGCCCAATCCTACTGTGGATGCTGGGCCCACACAAGAATTAGCTGAAAATGTTTGTGGTAATGTCTTCATATACGATTTCAAGCAGATTTCACTGTTTGAAACAAAGTTCATAAAAACTTTTGTCTTTCAAGGAGTGGGTATAGCTTTACCAAACAATTCTCATTCTTCTGCCTGGATAACTTCATGGCCAGTGGCAGGGACATCCGAGAAACTTTACAAAAGTAAGGGGCTCAGGTTGTTCCCAAGACCTAGAATAAAGGTATCTTCCCCTGGTGAGCCTGTTACATAATAAATGGAGCTTCTGGGCAAACCACACCTTTAAAAGACAGACCTGAGGGGCACCTGAGTGGCTCAGTCAATTAAGCGTCCGACTTCGGCTCAGGTCTGATCTTACCGTTCGTGAGTTTGAGCCCCACATCAGGCACTGTGCTGATAGCTCGGAGCCTGGAGCCTGGTTCGGATTCTGTGTCTCCCTCTCTCTGACCCTTTCCTGGTCACATTCTGTGTGTGTGTCTCTCTCAAAAATAAATAAACCTTAAAAAAATTTAAAAGACAGCCCTGAAAATTTTTAGGATAGTTTGGAATCATATTTCAGTCATGGAATCTGATGTCACTGGATCAGAGAGTAGATTTTAGTTCTTTTTAGACTCAGGTTCTTGTTCAGATAAGATGAATTCGGTGTTAAAATTTTGGCTGAGCTCTCTTCTGTGTAATCTTGAGACTGTCAGTATCCTTTTCTGGACCTCGCTTTCCAAGTCTATAAAGTAAGACTGATTGGATGATCTTTAAAGGTCTTTCCAACTCCAATATATTCTTTACGGTTTTGAAAGCATCTTTCATTCACACCAGTTTTCTCCTCCCAGGTCTCTAATGAGGTAGGAAGAGCACGGATTTTGAAACAAGACAGACCTGGGGATTGCCTCCTTGCTCCCAGCAGAAGCTGGATGATCTTGGCCCAAACATGCCCTTCTTTTGGCCTTAATTTCCTCTTAGAGATTATAATGTTCCCATCCCCCAGGTTGCCGGTGGTTTTGTGTAGTAGAAGGCACTCAGAGTACTGCTGGAAGTCTCCTCCTGACATTCTGAGGATCATTATATGGACCTATTGCTCTATCCACACTGAGCAACTTTCGTATGCTAACATAAGTCAAGGGTAACCTGAGCCCATGTATTCTCCTAATATGGAAATCATTCGCTATTCGCGCAGTTTCCAATGAGGGGTTTAATCTCTTGATAAGGTCAGAGAAAGTCTGGGGAAGCAGCTATTTCAAAGGTCATGGCTTTCCCCTTGGCGATTTCATCCTCTGAGCCCTGAAAGGGCAAGTGTCCGCCATTACGCTCCTACAACAGAGTTTGTTTCCTATGGCTGGGTGCCCGGGGAGTGTTCCAAATCCAAGTTTTGGAGCATAACATTTCTACCGCCAAGCCCTTCACCATTTCTCACCTTTGAAGGGTCTCCTATAACTTCAAGGACCACTGCAAAATTTCTTAAAAGTCAAACTAATTTTAGCGTATTTAGATTTTATTCAAGTATGCTCTGTGGCACTTTGCGGGAAGGGTAGGCTGTGGGATCTACCAAGGGTGTGTCCAGGCTCCTGATCAATCACAGAGGGAAGCAGAACTACTCAGCAGTGGGCAGAATGTAAGTTTGACCAACCAAACAAGTCATGAAAGCACTCCTTTGCTTTCAGAGGCGTGCTTTGGTCCCAGTAGGAAGGTTTAGTTCTCCTTAGTCGGAGGGAGATAGTTCTCTCTATCCAGATAAATGAAAGGACACTTCCAAGGAATATTTGTTGCCTTGGTTTGGGTGACAATGGGCTGGATTCAGAAAGAGATGTTAAGGTGAATGAAGTGCATGATTCACCCAGGGGGATATCTGCTGGCAGTGGTCTGTCATCATTTTGAGACTTACATGCTTCACCATTTAAACATTCTAAGGAAATGTGTATCTGGGAAGGCACTGTGGTTAAAAGGTCCATTCGTTTCCGTGAAGTTCTGTCTATGCTTCATGCTTTTCGTTGTCACTGATTTCAGGCAGGGTCAGTACTGGTCTAGTGCCACTCTTCACAATAATGCCACGTTCTTTGATCCCACAATCTCACCCCCTCTACCCTGCTGTCTGAGTTCCATGTCCCGGGAACATCCTGGCTTGCTTCAGGCATTCCTCTGTGGGGAGAATCTCCCATGACCCAAAGGCTCCAGTTTTAGTGCTAAGCCCAAGGAGAATCCAGTGAAGGCATACAATGTGTCTGCCCTAATTTCAGGTTCCAAAATAACATTCAGCTATCTTTTTATAGTAAAATCTCAATCATTCAGAGTCTGATGGGTCAGAATCTTCAAATAGCCAGAATTTCTACCCAGAGTTTTTAGGAAAGAAAGAAGCGATTTTAAAGAGAGAGAGAGAGAGCAGGTGATATCAGAGATTTAGTAAAAGTGGCAATTTCCTGCACCAGGGTCGGTACACATTTGGCCCACTATAGAAGTCCACTTTCGACTTCTATAGTCCTGGGCAATGAACACGTACATTCAGACCAAGGGCCCTGAGGTATTGCAAGATCCTTGGGCACCAAGAAGGATTCCACAATATTCACTTGGTTATATTTGTTGAGGAAGAACAGTGGACTTGTGTGCATTAGAGATATTTTCTGTAGCATTTCAATAATGCCAACACAAGGACTTTCTGTCAAGCACTCGGATACCCAGAAAATTCCATACACGTTACTGGAAGGCACTTTCCCCCTCCTCCTGGCTTTCCCATCCTCTGAGCATGCCACATTCCCCTCCGGCCCTTAGTGTGTGCATCCATGAAATAAAAACATTAAAGTAGATGATATCTAAGGTCCCTTTCCATTCTGACATTCTATGATTATTTTACCTCTAGGATCTCTTAACATGGCTTCTACGTCTCTGGCACTGTGCGTAATTCTAGCAGGGCCTGCCTCGAAGGAAAACAGTTCCTCTGAGTCTCCCCCTGTCATTCAATGCCTTTGAAGTACCAAAGGCCAGGGACACAGTCTCGGGACTATTAGCCCACGTTGACTAGGGGCAGAGGTTTTGCTGATCCCATCTGTGAAGGCTAGCAGGGCCCTTTTGGTGACAACCCTCAAGAAGGCCAATGAGGCCAACTCCCACGTAAGAACACAAGTCCCTCTGACAAGCATGGAATTATTAAATAAAGAATTAAATGAAAGAAAGTTTTGGCAACTGCTTCCAAGAGGGTTTTACTGGCCTGGAGCTAGTTTGAAATTAAGTTTGCATTATTAATTGAAAGGCAAGAAGAGAGTCTTGGAATAAATCAGATAAAATAAATAAAAAGATGATTTTACTTACTGTCAATAATGCCACAGGCAGTCTTGGGATTTGGTGGCAGTCTTAACAAAAATGCCTTATCTTCTTAAGATTTTTTTCTGCCAGCTCTCAGCAGGTCCAAATGTATTTCCGGTCCTTCTTTCCCTAAACGGTGATCATATAAAGCTTCAATGACAGAAAAAAAAAACAAAACTTGAAATTTCTACAATGATAAATATTTCTGAGGCCATAACTCATCCCTCGGGCAAATCTAGTACCTGGATACTTCTTCCCGTAAGAAGAACTTGCTCTAGAAGCTTGCCTGAGCCACAGTCCTCAAACGTGGGACTTAGGCTTCTAGGAGTCTAAGAGAAACTTACTTTCAAACTGAGCTTATCCCAGATGATCTGATTTTGAACCCACGCCCACCCAAAGTTTACTGCTGGAGGGTGACTGGTTCCACTTACTAAGGGATGCGATGCCAAAACTTGGGAACTAACAGAACCAAGCAAAAAATAAACAAGACTTCAGAAGACATGTCTCCTGTATTCCCCATGCCTAATTATAGGAGTTGGTTATCCTCAATGCCAATACTGCTCTTGAGTTTGTCCATTAGCATCCATTTTTCTTCATTACTTTTCTTCCCAATATATCAAACGTCCTCTGTTTACTTTCCATTCATCCTTCAAGACTGACAGCCGCTCCCTCTGCACTAGGGAAGATTTGGGGGAGTGCAGTTCTACAGAGGTGAATATTTTGTAGAAGTCTGGGAGCTGAGCACGGAGACAGTCATGCGTACAAACTGCACAAGAGATAAGCATAAGAAAGTGGGGCCGTTTCACATTTCTAATAGCACCAGGCCTTTGTATTTAAATTCATTCCCATATCCAGTTATACGGACACATATTCAGTTATAAAGTACGAAAAAGATTCTAGAATTAACTACCAGTGAATTTGAGTGTAGCCACTATTCGGTACTATTCACGCCTTGGATTCCGTGTCCCTATTGCAAATAACCCAGCAGGTCGACAGAATGGCTGGAGATGGGAGGCCAGGGGAAGCAGGGTTGGGTAGATTAAACGGTCTATTGAGACCTCCACTTGCTCTATCATTCTGTTAGGAGTCATTGATGTTAATGCTCTTGGACTATTCTGTATGAAGAAGGCAAATCGTAATAGACCCACAAATTGATCATTCAACAATCTGAGGCCTGTTTTGAAAGATGGTGCTTAAGGTCTTTTTTTTTATTCATCCCTTGGGTATGTGGATAATTCAAAGGCAAGCACTAGACATATCTGTTGAGTATGTCTGAATAATTGGCCAGTTTGATCTTTAATATTATACAGTTACTACTCTAGCTGTATCTAAGGCTTTATGTTTCCCTTTATGTCACCAGATCACAAATCGCTATCACATCATACATCAAGTACAAGGCTCAGAGAACAGAACGAGTGACGATTAAGACTGTGTACCAGACACGCTCTTCTCTAGTAGGAAGGAAAGGAGTAAACTAACATTTAGTGAGCACCTACTGTGTGTCAGACACTGTGCTAAGAAAGTTCACACACATCATCTAAAGCATGTTCTGTATCGGAAGCAGGGTTGCTCTATTCAAAGAATAGATGGTGCTTGAGAGTGGAGCAAGAGGAGGTATTGCATTTGGGACTCAATAAATCCAACAACAAAATACTGATCCAAGAAGTAGCAGCAGAGTACCAGAGGAATTTGCCTGTCAGAGAGATCCCAACATCCTTGGCCGACCGAAGCTAGGATATCAAGAGGCTCGGGGAAAGATGCGTACCTTTTGAGATGACCACGCTCCAAGCAAGTTACATTGAGCTTGCTTGGCTCTCCAGAGCTGCGAGGCCTGGGGGTGGACCCGCACCCCTGTGCTCACCCAGCCGCGCCCACACATCTGCCACCTCCAGATAACCCTCTCTCTGGCCCTGGGACACAGGCTGATCACACACCATTTCCTGAAAAGAATTCTCCTGTGTCTTTCTCCAGGGACTTTGGCAGAAGGCTGGGGAGGATGCTTTGTGTGTCCTTTGGCTTTCAAGTGAGGAGCTAATGCCCAAAGCTCGGAGCCAGGGGGGAGGTTTGTCCAAATGCCTGACCTAGAAGGGCCATAACTTCACTTCTTTTCTAATTAGGATAATTAACCTCCCCTGCTCGTTCATTCTATTCCAATCCAGAAAGCTTAAATTAAAATGGCACAGGGGACTGTCGGGCTCTAGGGACAGGAAACCATTTACAAGCCTTTCATCTCCAAGCAGCTGCCATCAAGGCAAAGTCAGGACAAAGTCCTCCTAGCATCCTCACCCTGGAAACAACCTTGGATGCCTTTAGGACTGCTTTCAGAGTTTTCATCAACGGAAACATCCCATCAGCTATCAAATTTTGCCGAGCTCCGTAGAACTGGCTGACTAAGTTGGAATCGGGGCTGTGGGGATTGCTCATAGTAGGTAGCATATCTCTTTGTATTGTTGCCTGGACTTTGTGGTGGGTTCAAGGAGACCAAAAACGGATGCCTTCAAGTGGGTGGCATTTGATGTGGGATTTTATGGCATTTGTTCTTTGGCAACAACCACTGGAGGCAAAACTTCAGGAGCATTTCCTAAACTGGAATCCAATAGCAGCATTATCACATAGGACAGAGACACAACTGAGAGGGAATAACGCTGCAGTTCTCCGTCTAGTAGCGTTAATTCCCCATACCTCACCTCTGAGCGGCTTCGAGAGTTCCTCAAGTATCTACAGCTTCCGTGCTGCCTAGGCAGATAGCCCTGGGTATAGTCCTCTGGGTCTTTTGTTCCTCGTTACTACACGACTCAGTCCAAGGTCTCCCCTACATGCAGCCCTTCACGCCTGTAAGGGAAGCCACTGTGTTCTATAGTCTTTCTGCCCAGAGCTCTCTGGCTGCAGCCTGTTGTGAGCCTCCATGGCTGATGGGAAAGGCAAGATGACAGAGTAATAGATGAGGTTAGGCTGCCCATTTGGACTGAGTAGTAAAGAGTTCTTTCCAGCCTGGTAATGCTACCCGGGTCTACCTTGGTTGGAACCTTGAAATATCCCCCGTAGATGAAGACCCTGACTTGCTACTCAGTATATCATAGAGCCATCGGCATAAATGTCAAGAGACTTGTCCTGGGCCTAGGTTGAACAATTGAGTCACCCTCCAGCCTTTGCCAGTTCGTGCTCTGGTCCCCTCCTAGCCCTACACTTCCCACCCATAACCTCTACCAAAGCCTAGGCTGTCCTTCCTTCTGAATCACCCATCTGTGTTAATCAGCCGAAGTGAGGTTCTCAGTAGATATATAATAATGACCAGACTAGCGCTTCTTACATTCTGATGTGCTTACAGATCACCTGGGGACTTGTCAAAAGGCAGATTCTAATTCATTTAAGTCTGGGGTGGGGCCCGAGAGTCTGCATTTTTAACAAGCAGCCTCGGTGATGCCAAGAACTGGTCCGTGAACCATACTTTAAGGAGCAAAGATGTCAGTACAGCATGTTTAGGGCCTTCTATCATTGATATGCCGATCTAGGGGCCGTACTTTACGCAGCGAGAACATAGAACATCTTCTGAATGAGTTTAACCCAACTGCACCGCTTGGAGTAAGAGATAGTGACCTCTCTTCTTGGCAGTTCACGATAGCATCCTTTCATATGAAGGCTAAAACAACACTTTAGTGTAACCAGAGCTGTGCAGAGGGCGTGGCAAATGTGGACCTTGGCATAGGCTATCATTCTTGGGACCTGGGTTACGTGAATAAGCCTTTCTGGGCACCTGCCCTGCTTCCTGAAGCCAATCATGCAGGCCAAACTCATTTTGGGTCCAACCACTCCATTTATTGCATCTCCTTTCACAGTGGCTCTGGATGGCTGCTGCTGCCACATCACTCATGCTGTGATCTGCATCAGTGGCTAAGACAACGGAAGCAGCTACATCATCCAAGGCACAATCCATTTATTTCATGCTGAAAAAAACAATCTTCTCTCCAAGTGGGGCCCGCTAAGCTGGGCAGTTGCCACAGCTTCGAGTTTATGGGAAATATGCCTTTTGCACCATTTAGTTCCTCAGTGGAGAGCAATGTACCCCTTGAGGAGGCCCCAGATGTCATTACTTCATTGATACTGGGCTGGACAGAGCAAGCCCACTTCTCCTCTAAAGCACAAGGTGTATAACTCCTGGAGTTGTCAAAACATAAATTTGCTGGAGAAATTCACTGCCTTGTTTCTTTCCTAAACTAATTCCTGAATCCTTTCCTCTTTAGCATCGCTGCTGATTAGGTTCTTTACTCAAAATAAACCTTGAAGAACATTGTATTTGGTTTAGGGGATGCTCTATTACACTGATATTTGCAGAGCTAAACACTGCAGATGGGAAGATTTCCCTAAGAAGATTCCAGAGCATTGTGATTATGTGGTTTTGATCCAAAATATAAACATGTTTTATGGCCTAAGGGGCTTGTCAAGCAATGTTTTAAAACACACTGGCAAATTTAAGATGGTTTTAAAAGTAGGCTTATTTGAGGATCCCAAATGGTCCCAAACCTATACTCCCCGGTAGCCGCTTGGGAACAGGTCTTGCTGGACTGACCCATTGCTGGCTCTGGTAGGGTCTCCAAGCCAAAGAAATATTCACCATTAACTGTTTTCCTCTTGTCCACTGGCCCTGCCCCCCTATGCCAGTTACTTGCCTCTCCTGGAGGACTTAATAAATACTTTCATCCGCAAAGGACCCTACAACTCCACCTCTCCTTCAAAATGACACATAGAGACCTAATACACTGGCCACTGGGCTCAAATTTGCAGCCAAGAGGAACTCACTTAGCCATTTTGTTAAGTTCTGTCACTGAGCACTTTGCCTCAGTGAGCACAGAAGCTTTTTGGGCATGGTTGACTAGTCCCTCCTCTAACCCAATCATTATGATGACTAGCTACATGGTTCCTAATTAGATTCATTTTATTCAAATAAATTCCTAGCCAGCGCAGTTTCCCAGCAGTCCATCACTAGAGTCGGCATCTTAACTGTAAGTGATTCAGGGTTCTCCCTCCGTAAGCCTTCCAGATTCTAGCTTGCTGAAGCACTCCTAAATTCGGTCATAGCCATGTGGTTGTTTGTCATTTGCGACTCATTAGCTCAGTTTGGTAGGTCCCCCGGCTAAATGAAGCCAAGGCCATGACTTTGATGGTTGCTAGGGACAATTAGCCTCCCTCTAGTCCACAGGTCTATACTTTTTCCTCCATGTTGGCCAGCCAACCTTCTTAGTAATATGTGCCATTTGTGGCACAAGAGGCTGGGCCTAATGGTGGGGCTGGCTTTGTTTGCACCTCTTCGCTTCACACCCGCAGCTTGAGTGAACGTGTTCATTTCTAAGTGAAACACTCATTAGGAACAATGAGGGTAAGTGAACAGAAATTTTTATAAAGATGTTTTCTCACTGTCCCTCTTTCAGATTATCTTTCCTTTTCTCTAAGTCCTAGCCTGCATTTGCCTATTAGCAAAATAGAATGATCCTTTTTACTATTATTATTTGAGAGAAAGAGAACACAAGCAGGGGAGAGGGGCAGAAGGAGAGAGAATCTTAAGCAGGCTCCACGCTCAGTGTGGAGTTTGATGTGGGACTTGGTCTTACAAACCCGGGATCATGACCTGAGTCAAAATCAAGAGTTGGATGCTCCACCGAGTGAGCCACCCAGGCGCCCCAGAACAGAATGTTCTTGATCCACTCTCCAAATTCTGTCTGACAGTACCTATTTATATAGTCCTTAAGGGACCCCTCAAAATAGAATATTGAAGAAACTGAGTCCCAGAATGGGAAAGGAACAACCACAAGTTCACCCAGTTTAATGAACCTCTCAAGACTTTCTTAGAAGGAAAATCCTAGATTGCAAGGAAGTAGAGACATGTATAATACCTCCTCTGAAATGTATCCTAGGAGCAAAGAAAAACATTTGAAGATTTTTGAAAATGAGCATGGCTGTTCCACAATCAAAAGAATGAGAACGTTAAAGCCAGTCTTAGCGAACAGCTTGGCTGGAAGGGGAAGGACTGTTGCCACAGCCCAAGCAACTACCAGTAATAACTTCACAATAGCTGGCCATCATGGGAATGTAAAGAAAGGCAAAGACACAGAAAGGATGAATTAATTTGACTTCATGTTTGCTCAGGGCAATGGAAGAACCAAAGATAACGCTCAGATTTGCTAACTAGGAGATTTGACAGAAATAGGGAAGTCCGGAAAAAACCAGCTGCTTTGGAGGCTGGGGGCATCTGAGACAGTGTGAGAAAGAAGGGCCATGATAAAACTCACCCAAGTCTAGTAACTCCAACTCAACTCCAAAGGTGGTGATTAACTGATGAGCGATATGCCATTATCCAGAGAACCCCGGCTGTGTTTCTGTTAAGCATTCACTTACAGTTGATGGCACAGTAAGTAGCCTAGTGGGCCTGAAAAATTCCAGGGTGTCTTCAGGTAGTTATACAACAATGTGTTCTAAAGCCCTCGCTGTCGACTGTTAAAAACTGAGAACAAACTGAGGGTTGATGGGGGGTGGGAGGGAGGGGAGGGTGGGGGATGGGTATTGAGGAGGGCACCTTTTGGGATGAGCACTGGGTGTTGTATGGAAACCAATTTGACAATAGATTTCATATATTGAAATAAAATAAAATAAAATAAAATAAAGCCCTCGCTGTCATGGAGAAATACATAAACAACGTATGACTCCATATTCCCTGGACTACTGCATATATTGGAGTAATTTCAGCCACTGATGAAGAGAAAGGACAGTTTGAGCTTAGAAGTCAAACCCGGGTGTCAGTCTCAGCTCCAAAGTTTACTAGCTACGTGCATTTATTTGTAAACACGTACCTCTCCGAGGCCCAATCTCATCTGGTAATTGGGAAGAACTACCTATGCTTAGTGTTGTTGGGACGATTAGATGTAATAATGTATAGAAATGCTTACCACACTGCCCATCCCAAAGTAGGCATTCGGTAAATGTGAATTTATACTCCTATCCCATACTTTACAGGGAAAGTAAAAGCAGTTCAATTTAAAATCTGAGGAATGAGGGTGCCTGAGTGGCTCAGTCGGTTAAGCATCCGACTTTGGCTCAGGTCATGATCTCACGGTTCTTGGGTTCGAGCCCCGCGTCGGGCTCTGTGCTGACAGCTCGGAGCCTGGAGCCTGCTTCGGATTCTGTGTCTCCCTCTCTCGGCCCCTCCCCTACTCACGCTCTGTCTCTGACTCTCAAAAATGAATAAACGTTAAAAAAATTTTAAACATGAAATAAAATCTGAGGAATGAGAGTAAAATATTTATACGTGAAAATATGAAAATATCTATTATTCCAACAATGACTTAAAGGTGGCATTCAACCATAACCCCTGAGAGATAGTCATCACCGTCTGTGGTCTAAGATTCTCAAGCTAATAGTAGATGGGTGTGAGAGCTTAGAACCCTGATTTCCCCTGCCGTCTCAATCAGGTGATCTGTTTGATGAGATATGTGTTGAGCTGAGTTTTAATGAATGAGCAGTTTATATGATGGAAATGGGGCTTTTCTAGGTGTTGAGGGGCAGCCAGAGTAAACCACTAGAGATGGACGAATCTGGAGATGGCTGTGCCTGCATGAGGATGGTGTGATTAGGCAAGGTGAATCAAGCCATGAGTTTCAAAGCCTGTGTAGATTAGAATGGGCCCCAGTACCAAAGGGGAGGGAGACCCAGCTAGATCTGAGGAGGAAGTTATGCTCTAATACACAAACGTACTTGTGGAATTTCTGGCTTCCCCCTGCAAAGGCATTGAAGAAAAGAGGAACAGAGACTTTAAGGAAGCCACAGAAGTCTTGTAGGCAAAGTTACAAGGAATATCCACAATGATTTTCCTGTTGGGTTTTTTTAAGTTTATTTACTTACTTTGATAGAGAGAGATAGCATGAGTGGGAACAGAGAGAGAGGGAGAGGAGAGAGAGAGAGAGAGAGAGAGAGAGAGAGAGAGAATCCCAAGCAAGCTCCACATAATCAGCATGGAGCCAGATTTGGGGCATGAACTCACAAACCATGAGATCATGACCCGAACCAAAATCAAGAGTCAGATGCTTAATTCAGCCACCTAGGCATCCTTCCTGTTGAATATTAACTTTTACTCAATACCAAAATGAATCTTTATCCAGAAAAACACAACAGAAACATCACTTCACATTAATATTGAAAGTTAAAACATGAAAAGGGTTGTGGTCATGGTCAAGTTGGGATCCATCACTGGAAAAACCATTTTCTCCCTCTGGACTTCAGTTTCCTATTCGTACAAGGAAGAGATTGGCGCTGTCACTAAATTCTGGCTCTAATATTTGAGAATGCTAAGAGACTTAGGAGAATCCTGGCCATCTCAGACAACCTAACTTCTCTACAGTTCAGGTGAGATTCAGCCACTCTTCCTGGAGCCCAAGGCCTGCACAAGATGAAACATTAGCCTGTAACCCTTCTTCACACTGTTACATCCACTGTCATATCCCCATTGGAAAAACTCAATGGAAAGAAAACAACTAATCAAAACGAGTTGATCTTCGTGATGTTTTTATGTGTGTGTTTCTCTTTTTAGCATGAGAGGGCATGTGAAAATACTTATTTACCTTGTAAGTTTGCACACCTCACTTGCAGTGTTTCCAAAGCAGTTTTTAGACCACAGGATTAAGTCAAAGGGAACTTTTTTCCCTCAAGGGAAAAGCATGCTCGCCGTTGTCCTTAGGACTGTATCTCTAGCCCTTCTGTATCCTCTAGGCGAAAGCTTGCCCGTAATATTACCTTTGACAGCCTTCCAATAGTATCAGGATCAAGAAATCTCTGCACTTGCAGGCAGAATAGGCCTCAGTCCTTTGCAATCACATCCAGACCCCTTTCATCTTTGACATAAATCTGCCTTCATTTTCTACCCCCTTTCCTTATTACTGGTAGCCAGCACCCATACCTGACCCTCAAAGCTCAGAAATGTTAAGAGGTTTGGCTTAGCCTTGCTTTCTCAAAATTAAGAATGCCAAAGAATGTTTCCAGATAAGCACTCTCCTGATAAGAAATCTTTTCTTAATAGAATGCAAGCACATATTTTCTGAGCTTAAGTCCCACCTGGGTCAATCCACCTTACTTCTCCCTAGGCACAGGCCACAATGTAAGCTATAAACTACTGTGTACAAAGGGAAGCCTTTGTGTGTATATATATATATATATATATGTATATATATGTTTTATCCATTCATCCACTGATGGACATTTAGGTTGTTTCCATTTCTTGGATATTATAAATAATGATGCAGTGACCATAGGAGTGCGTGTATCTTTTTGAATCAGCCTTTTTATATTTTTTTTTTTAATTTTTTTTTTCAACGTTTTTTATTTATTTTTGGGACAGAGAGAGACAGAGCATGAACGGGGGAGGGGCAGAGAGAGAGGGAGACACAGAATCGGAAACAGGCTCCAGGCTCCGAGCCATCAGCCCAGAGCCCGACGCGGGGCTCGAACTCACGGACCGCGAGATCGTGACTTGGCTGAAGTCGGATGCTTAACCGACTGCGCCACCCAGGCGCCCCTATATTTTCTAGATAAATATCCAGAAGTGGAATGACTAGCTCATACGGTATTTCTATTTTTAATTTTTTGAGGAATCTCCATTGGTGGCTGCACCAATTTACATTTCCACCAACAGTGCACAAGGGTTCCTTTACCTCCACATCCACTCCAACACTTATTTCTTGTCTTTTTGATACTAGCCATTCTAACCGGTGCAAGGTGATATCTTATTGAGCCATTCTAAGAGGGTGAGGTTTCAGTTTGCATTTCCCTAACAAGTCGATGCTGAACATCTTTTCATGCGCCTGTTGGCCATTTGTATTTCTTCTTTGAAAAACATGTCTATTCAGATCCTCTGCTCATTTTTTAATTGGGTTGTTTATTTTTGTTGATGGTGAGTTGTCAGGGTTCTTTATATATTTTGGATACGAATCCCTTGTTGGATGTATGATTTGCAAAAATTTTCTATTCAGTAGGGTGCCTTTTCATCTTGATGATGGTTTCTTTCACTGTGTAGAAGCTTTTTGGTTTGATATATTCCCACTTTTTTTTTAATTTTTGCTTTTGTTTCTGTATTATTTTTTTTATATCAGACTTTGTGTGGTTGAGGATCAGAAGGCTTGCCTGTTCTGCTTTCTCCAGACGTTAAGCAAATCTACTCCAGATGGTCTTTCAAATTTCCTCTCAGCTGACAATGCAAACCAAGTTTACTTTTACCCAATACTGACGTATCTATTTGGGCATGCTTTCTCAGCTTATGATGAGAATAGAGCCATGTGATTCGCCAGCAGGGAGACAAAGTTCGGGACACAAAAGAAAGATGGAAAGGCAGAATTACACGCACCACCAGTGTCAGAACCAACTCGAAACTTGACAAGTAGTCGGTCAGTAGTTACCCCCTCGACTGGGATATTTGAGTGTCGGGAATCCTTCAGGCGGCCAAACAATACCTCCTACTTACTATTGTCTACAATTTCTCCATTAGAGTTTGCCCCTTTACGTTCAGTCTTTGATTCTGATTGAAAACACCAATTCTCCGTGGAGGGGGTCACCTTTAAGCTTTAATCTGCCATGGGCAGTCTAGTATGAGTAAAGGGTTTGATTTGGAGTGAGGGAAGACTTAGATGGGGAAAGAAGAAAGGGATATGGAACTGAGACATGGGGAGGAGGGGGACCTTCTGTTCACAGACTCCCAAATTAGCTAAGGTCCCATCCTAATAATGCAGGTGCAAGGAAGAGAAGATTTGCTGAGGGTCAGCTTTTAATTAAAGGGAAACTTAAACAAACACAGTTATGAGGAATGAAGACCTCAGGGAAATCTTAATTCGCTAAGGGTAAATTGGGCCGGGCGTGGGTGAATATTTGTTTTTATCCTGTTCCCTAAAATCCACAGACTGACATCCATATGCAAACACAGAGGGATTCTTGATCTTTCCATCTCGAGCTCCTCATACACAGAAGAGTTTCTGCATTAGCATCTCAAATTTAGGCAATCAATATATTGATTTTGGTGGACACCAAATGTGTTTCAGTCAAATTAAAACAAAAACAAACAACAATAAACAACAAAACGTGGATTCAGATGTACTATAGGAATCTTTCCATGAATTCTTTTTAAAGAAAAGTACATTTGTAATATGAATAATCATACCCTGGAGTGTTGGAGTTGAGCTCATATTTTTGAATATCAGATTTCTTAGATATGACCAAATATAACTCAAAATAACTGAATTGGGCTTATCATCTCTCTCTTTCCTCTGCCTCTATTTTTCTGCTCTCCGCTTGTATCTCAGAAACCACCTTCATGTACCATATGTAGCTTCCCCCATTCACTTACTTTGCCACAATATACAAGATAATTTTATCTGAAATTCCATGGAGACCAAAGATGTAAGAAATGAAGAGAGTGGTTCACCTAAGTTTCGGGTTTAAAGCCCAGGTGAGCACAGGAATAAGAGCAGAAGAGAAATTTTCATTTGCCTCCTTTCATCTCACATAATTTTTTAAGTTTATTTATTTATTTTTGAGAGGGGAAAGAGATGAGCGGGGGAGGGACAGAGAGAGAGGGAGAGAGAGAGAATCCCAAGCAGTCTCCTCAGTCAGCACATAGCGCCCAACATGGGGCTTGAACTCACGAAACCGTGAGATCATGACTTGAGCCAAAATCAAGAGTCGGTCGCTTAACTGACTGAACCACCCAGGCACCCCACATAATTTTTTGATGTACAGGAATATTAATTGCATAAAATGTTAAACTTCTGTTAATTAAAATGTGTCACAGAAAACATTACATGTCAAATAAACTGAATTAAAATATATGTGACATATGTTACAGACACTTATCATTAATATATTAAGACTCTTGTAAATCAATAAGAAAGCCATTGGGGCACCTAGCTGGCTCAGTTGGTAGAGCATGCTACTCTTTATCTCATGGTTGTGGGTTCGAGCCCCACGTTGGGCATGGAGCCTACTTTAAAAAAATAACAAAAAGAAAGAAAAGGAAAGCCATTAATATCACAGTAGGAATCTGAACAAAGGAAATAAATGGGAAATTCTCAAAATAAGGAATAAACATGGACACAAAAAGTTTTAAAAGTCATTAACTTTACTAACAGTCAAAGAAATGCTAAAAAGAAAGAGAATCTTTTTATACCCCTTTATCAAATGGGCACATGTATTATTCAATGCTAACAAAAGTGAAGAGAGACGAGTAATCTCATATTCTGATGGGGACATAAAGTGGTACAACCTTTCTGAATGACAATTTGGCAATATGTATCAAAAGCCTTAAAAATGTCCATAACTGTTTGGCCTGATATTCCTACTTCTAGACATTTATCCTCTGGAAATAAGTAGAGATGCTGTATGAATGCTGTCATCACAGCATTATTCGTAGTAGGGAGTGACAAGAAACCATCGAAATTTTCATACTGGAGAATGTTTAAATAAAATTAAATATGTCTAAGGGATGGAATATTATGTAGCCATTAAAGCCATGTTTGAAAACATTGACTAACATAAGACAATGTTCAAGATATCATGTTAGTTTTTTTAAGTTTATTTATTTATTTATTTTGAGAGGTGGGAGAGAGTATGAGTGGGGGAGGGGCAGAGAGAGAAAATCCCAAGCTGGCCCGCGCTATCAGTGCAGAGCCTGATGCTGGGCTCGATCTCACGAACCAAGAAATCACGACCTGAGCCAAGATCAAGAGTTGGACACTTAACCGACTGAGCCACCCAGCCACCCTTATAATGTTAGCTTTTTAAAGACAAGTATACAAATAGTACAATCTGTTTTACTAAAAAAAAAAAGAGCATGCAGTATGTTTATATAAAATAAAATAGAAAGAAATATCAGATGTTAACAGTGGTTATCCCTGAGGAACAAGAGTCACCCATACTCATATTTTTTTTTTACATTTGTTGTGTCCTCTCAAATGTCCAAAATGAACACATGTTAATTTTATACTTAGAAAGAAAAACCCAGATGCTACCCCAGAAGAAGAAAAACATCCGTAAAGTGTTCTGAATACATTAGGGTCTGCTTCCCACATACTCAGTGTTCGCAGATTCCTCATTTACCACAGGAAGATGCGATTCGTAACCCTGGCCTGAGTCTTCCCCTCTTGACTCTGTGCCTTTGGTTGCTTGTTTCTGGATGGTAATATCCCTTCTTGGATCATACTTTTCTCACCCAGAACCTTTCTTCCAGTCATGAAGGACACCTAAGAAAAGAAACCCACTTCCACATTCCTCATTGTGTTGGGTCGCTATTAGAATAGGTCAACGGCTCTCAACCCTGGCTGTATGTGAGAATCACCCAGGGAATTTAAAATAAAATAAAGCCCAGGAACCACTTGTGATTTAATCGGTCCAGGGTGAAGCTTGGACAGCCATTTTGTAAAGCTCCCAAGGTGATTGTAATGTGCGGCCAGAGTGGAAAGCCACAGAGGTAAGAAAAGATGCAGAAAAACAGAGTAACACTTTCCTCAGCTGAATTCAGTTAGGTAACATAGGCAGGATGGACCTGACACCATTCCCCACTGGCCTCTAAGATACCCACCAGCTACCAGCTATTCGTGTGTTAAATGTCACAGTCTGAAGCCCACTAAGCACATCACCACCTTTCAGAGTCATCATGCGAATGACCTCATGGAATGGGCAGCCCCCAAGGTGATGCTCAACAGTCCTTTTCCTTTCCTTCCAAATTTGCTTGTGTGAAGGCCACTGCTAAAATGCAGCTGCGTTAGCTGGAGGGGTAAGAGATTAAGCCACGAGCCGTTCTTACACTGGCGCCTGGAAAAGGACAGAATGCTGAGAGAATGGGACACAGGACAGGCAAGTTTGTCATTCTTCTGTTTTTAGATCAAGTACCAAATTTGTTCGGCGTGGAGCAGTGTTTCATTTCATTTGTATAGTGAACAAAATCCTGACCTTCTTTCCCCCTGTGAAAATGATTTTGACAATTGTAGATTTGAGAGACTCGTGTCTCTGCCCCCCTGTCATGAGATCAATCCAATAGTCTCAGACTGAATTCCTGGGAGCAGATTCTGAGGTGGAGATCAGCATGCTAAAGTTTCTTGGGGTGTGGCTTCACTACCGACACGGGGGGGGGGGGGGGGAGAAAAAGGAGGAAGCAGGGTTGAGCAGAAGGAGGAGATGGGTGGTAGTGCAGTCCTAACAAGGCCTCAGCCTACCCTTCAGGGAGCTCTGAAGTTGGTATGGCCCTTGAGCATTATCCCATTTGGGTTAAAGGGGTTGTGCCTTTATATCCTGTAATGAGCAGTCATTGGATGCAGGCCACTCTGCGGAGGGAGCAGGACCTGAAGCCGGGAAGCTCTCCTCAGCCAACAACCTTCCCAGAAACTAAAGGAATAGGCCCTTTGGTGCTGAAGGGGGATCTGGGTGGTACAGCACAGCAGCCCCACTAGCCTTTACCACAGTGGCTTCCTTGTTTAGCAAGAATAGCCCAACAACCAGGATTGGGTTGTCATTAGCCGTGGCCCGGTTCTCCATCCACCATCACCTTGCCTCCCCTCTGCTGTCATGCTCCTACATTTTCCTGGTTGAACTCAGATGACAACCCAGCATTCGCCCAGTCACCTATGTGGTCACGCCTAGTCTTTACAAATGAGGAAGAGAAAGAAGGGGGACAGCAACAGTGGTCTGGAATCGAGAGAATTTGCTGCTCAAACGAAAGTCGCTTTCAGTATTAACAAAGTTGGGCTTGCGAAAGCTCACACAGAGTGGAGGACAATTCTAAAGCTGCTAAAACAGCAGGCTTATTTTTACAAAGCCAAGGCTTTGTTAAGCGCCTCACCTCCTACAAGCACCAACGCCTGCTTTTGCTCTGCCTCCAGAGACAGACTTCTCTTTTCTTTCTTTCTTTTTTTTTTCTCCCTCAAACTCATATCTACTCTCTTTGGGCAGCTGCAACAGGGAACAGCCAAACTATAATAAATTAGGTACAAAAACAAATAAAAGCTTTTTGGGGGGATTACTCATGGACACGTACGGAACTGAGGTGAGCACCGTCCCCCAGGGCTCTCCGGTACCCAGCCACATGCTCGAGCTGACACGGGGAAACTCTGCGACGGTAGGAGATTCTGCAGTGTGACGCCACGGTTCTGACTTCCTCAGAAAACGGGAGCGAGGCTCATAGCCCGGGAGGCCCCGGCCTCCAGCTCATTAAAAAATCAGTGGCTTTCTCTATTTAATTTTTGAGTAGGTAAGACACTCACATGATTCAAAGAACAAAAGTATAAAAAGATCTATAAAATCGGTGTTTATTAAGAGGCCTCTTATTTGTGGCAGTGGACCGCGTGCAGAGCTACACTCGACTGTCATCCGCGTCTTCCAGGAGCTTATGCTCTGAGAGGACAGCGTTGAGTCATATTTTTTAATCTTTATTGTTTTTGTACTTACTGAAAATAATACTGCTTCTTGTGAAACAGTTGAACATTAACACAAACAAGTGGCCGTTCATGTAGAGGTTCTCTGTAATCCTATACCTCAGCGATAACTATTGCCAATTCTTCGCATTTCTTTCTATACGTATACAAATATATGGGTTTTTTAAAAAAACTCTTAATGGTTATATTATTTTTGAGACAGAGGGAGACAGAGCATGAGCAGGGGAGGAGCAGAGAGAGAGGGAGACACAGAATCCAAAGCAGGTTCCAGGCCCTGAGCCATCAGCACAGAGCCCGACGCGGGGCTCAAACTCGTCGACCGCGAGATCGTGACCTGAGCCAAAGTCAGACGCTCAACCAACTGAGGCACCCAGGCACCCCTGGGTTTTTTTTAATAAAAAAAAAGAATTACACTCTAAGTGCTATTTTCAGCTTTTTTCTATATGAAAAAAATATTGCATAAATCTTTTATTATATAGAGATTGGACAGCAGCATAGCATTCCGGGTATCTGTACTATAATTTATCCAGTTTTATTTGGAATTTTTAAACATCGGTCATACAGTTCTTCCAGTCGGCTTCTTTATTGTTTGTAACTGATTACCCTCGCATTCCGGTCTACTCCTCTCTGGAGAAATGAATGAGAAGTCAGTAAGGGAAGCTTCATGGGGGAAGAGAATCATTCACAAAGGTCTATAGGTAGGGGCAAATGAGACATACAGGTCTATTTGCCTTGAGCAGGTAACAATGAGAATACTGACTAAAGGTGCAAAACCATCTTCCAGATTTGAGTGAATGTGAACATAGGGGAGGAGTACAGACTGGTATGAGGTGAGGGATTAAAGAAAGGGAGATCAAAGCAGGTCGCAGTGGAGTGAATGTTGAGGCCTGGATGCTGAGTCATTACGTAGCAGTCATTATGGAGAGAAGCGACATGCTTTAGTTGAATCCCAGCTTGATATCAATGAACGATATAATGTGGCTATTTACAAATATTAGCCATCCTAGGCTGCTAAAATAGCAGCCCATATCAGAGCGGCCAATAATCCCATTGTCATCCACACTGGTCAGATCACATCTGATTTAACAGGATCAATAAAATATTGACAAATATCCATAAGAGAGAGAGACGCAACAGGAAGGGAACCTATCATCATGTCATAAAAGTAAATGCTGTCGGATTGGGACATCTTCAGCCTGAAGAAAAGAAAAGTAAGGGGAGATGTGTTAATTGTCTTTAATAAATGTGGACCGTCACATGGAAAAGGGACTAAACCTATCTGTGTCACCCCAAGTGGCCGAATAGGATCAGCCAATAGAAATTTTAAGAATGTAGATTTTGACTCAATACACAGAAATTCCTTGTCTTTTGCTAAAGCGTCTTTGAAAAAGTTTAAACATATCAGAGACTCCCTGATGTAATTTCCTTTCCATTATTAATTATTTAGCCAATACTTTCTTCGTAAATCGTACAGAAGTAAAATTCAACCTAGTCCTTGCCAAATTTCATAAATTCTTAATTAGTAGGATTCAAAATAATGAGACCTGATTGTACAGTGCTTAAGAAAGATTTTCAAATACTTTCATCTCCTTCTTCCTGTTTATTTCTTAATCCCATGCCTTGGCCCGCCATGTGCCCTCAACTCCCACTGAAGCGGAGAGCACACAGAAAACCCACACAAAAATGTAAATCTGAGAAATAAATATGCGTGGTTGGTTTAAAAAGAGTAAGAATTAACATTTAAAGCAATGGTAATTTACTCTGATCTGTAATTTTGAGCTCCTGTGCTGAAATTGCTCATTTGGAAATTACCAAGTGCTTGGGTCTCATTTGTGATCTTCTTCCTGCATACACCCAGCACACAAAGGAGTCATAATGACCGGCTGAGTCACTGCTGCCATCTCCCTGAAGCGTGCTCTCCAAATGTCAATACCATTTTCTCTGGTGCAGTGACGAAGATTCCCAACCGTAGCTTGCTTACACTATCGGACAAGCCCTGGAATGTGTTCAAAGGGCACCGAGATCTTCCGTTCTCTACTGCTCCAGTGGCCAAATTGCCATGCCATAGATCGTTCTGGCTTTGCAAACCATTCCCATTACCCATTTCTGTTAGTTATTACCTAAATAGAAATGGAAAACAATTTAAATTTATGGGAATAAGGGAGCTGCTTTTGACCATATCCAAGTAAAATGATGTCTGTACTTGACGAAATTACACTCAGATTATGAATTCCTCCCAGAAGCAAAAATAAAGTCATGATATCGTGTTAGAGATGTCGGTTCTCTAAAAGACCAGAACATGGAAAACCCTGTGCTGTTCTGTGGCTCCCACTTTAAGATACACCGCTCCTCCCAACTTCTCAAACGCTACCTCCTACAGGGTTACCCAGAACTTAGCATCACATCTTTTCCGTCTTTCCCATTCAGCCTAGATCCAGGGTGTTAGTAGTAATAGCTGTCAGATGTAAATTAACTAAAAAGGAACCAAGAATCCCTGGCAAATTTCATTAAGAAAGGGGAAGAACTCAGGAAGACTTAACATGATTGAACTTTTTCATAAAACTGTGATCAAAGGACCAGTATGATATCTTTGTTATAGACTGTCTTTGTCAGGTTTTCTTAGAGTTATTTTACTCGAGAGACATAATTTATCTTGTTGGATAGTGATATCCATGTAGGAATCAGCCATATTATAATAAGGTTCTATCTCTACCGAAGCTATTTCTTTTTTTGTAAGTTTATTTGTTTATTTTCGAGAGAGAGAAAAAGAGAGAGAGAACATGAGCAGGGGAGGGGCAGAGAGCGAATCCCAAGCAGGCCCTGTGCTATCAGGTCAGAACCCAATGCAGGGCTCATTAACACAAACCGTGAGATCATGACCTGAGCCAAAATCAAGAGTTGGATGCTTAACCGACTGAGCCGCCCAGGCGCCCCCCTACTGAAGCTATTTCTCATTCCAAAGAATGTTTAGTGGAAGATGAAAGACATGAGCTGCAACAGGAAACACTGAGGCCAGAAACAAGGAAAAAGCTTTGGCATTCAAGCCACAGATAGTGTGATCATGCACGTCAATAAAAACAGTTAGGTACTATAATTCAGCTGTGACTGCTCAAGTCTGGCCTTGATAAACGCCCAGCCTGGTGCCCACAAGTTGTAGAATCTTCTTTTTTTTTTTTAATTTTTTAATGTTTATTTATTTTTTTTTCTCTTTTTTTTTTTTAGTATGCAACAGACATTTATTTATTTTTTATTTTTATTTTTTATTTTTTAATATATGAAATTTACTGTCAAATTGGTTTCCATACAACACCCAGTGCTCATCCCAAAAGGTGCCCTCCTCAATACCCATC